>NC_133652.1:243075721-243241934 GCF_009905375.1 Apium graveolens | reverse complement strand
ATTGAAGATTCTGTGGCCACCATTCTTCACAACCAACAATCTCAAACAAATCTACTTATGCAGCTGGCAAAAGCACAGGGCTTGACCCCTCTCCTTGATGATAACAAAAAGGGGGAGAGTAAAAGGGAAGGGGAAGGAGAGCCATCTACAAAAATCCAAATATCTAAAGTGCTAGTTCCTGCCATCACTACTTCTCCAATCATTCAAATCAAAGGAAAGCCTGATGGAATTGATTTAATCCAGCTAGCAGCAGCTGAAATTCAAGTGAAAGAGCAAAGGAGGAGAATTGATGAAAGGATGCAACAGCTGTTTGGCTCAACACAAGATAAATCAATATCTGTGAAACATAGCACAAAGGTTGAACCAATCAATATGGAGCACAAGCCAGAAAGGAGAAATAAGGTTGGAGAGACTTCTTTCAAGAATCTAAAACCTATGGTTCTCAAGCCCAACACCAGATCCAGCAAGGACTCCACAAAGAACCCTCTAGACTTTGCTCAGATGAAAGAAGTGGACTTTCCTCTTCCAAAGCCTGATGAAGACAAAGTTTTGGGTACAAGCATCATAAAACACAAGGAGACCATGGATGAGGCAGTAAGGAGAAACATGGCTATTATCTTTAGAGAGGGAAAGAGCATATGTGTGATGCAAGGACATCCCAAATTCTCAATAGTCAAGAGGGAAGAAACCAAAAGGTTAAAGAAAGAAGCTGAAAAACTCAAAGCTGACAAAAGAGCATAAGCAAAGCTTGAACAAAAGCTGAAGTCAAGTCTAGTTGAAAATGAGAAAGGAATTGAAGTCAGAGGTGAAGACAAGATTGCAAACTTAGATGAGGTTTTTGGGAGTATATTTGGTGAAAGCATGGAGGAAAAAGAGGAATGGCAGAAGGGAAACAGAAGAAAGGCCAAGGCACATAGAAGGAGTGAAGGCAACACTGAAGAAACTAAATCTCTACCTTCCATACCTGAACCCTTTGTTGCTGATCCCACTATAAACATCCATGGTGAACCAATCATCCCAAAAGAGGAACCTATTGATTGGGACACCATCAATTTGCCTACCTTTTTAACCACTCTTCCACTTCCAAAGAAACAGAAAAGAAAATCCAAATCTACACCTCCCCTAAACTCTAAGAAATTCACTCAAAAACATAAACCTAACCCTAAGCCACCCATTTCTAAAGATGATTATGTTCACATCTGTGACATAAAAGAAATTTCAGACATTGAACTCTATCTGGATGAGCTGGAGGATGTAAGGGGAATTGCTGCTTATAGACAGCTACCAGAGAGATTGGTGTTCAGATACAAAGGAGCTGGGGAAAGAACATGGCCTCTCTACAGGATTCTGAATGAAGGCTACTCTTCCTTGATCAGAGTCTTTTCAGCCATACAAAAGGATTCTGGCTTTACCAGGACTGCCAAGACTGAAATTCTCAACAAGATTGCCAACATAAGGAAAACTTGGAGGGAGCCCAATGCTTTGCCCAGAACCTTACTCATTCAAGAAAGGGGAACTACAATTCACAAATCACCTCATTGGTTGATGGAATTCAGAGATGATAAAGGAGTCAGAAGATTTTTCAGACTTAAAGACCAACTCAAGATTGCCAGCAATGAAACTCTCAAAGAAATGCAATCTAAGTTGGATATCAGTGATGAAGATGAAGCTGAATTCTTCAGACAACTCCATCTCCAAATTGAGGAAAATGACAAAGGGCTAGGAAAGAAAACCAGGGATCAAAGAAGAAAAAGATGATTTGCTCAGGCTAGTGGAGCACCCTTGGAAACACTGTAAATCTTCAATTACCTTCTAGTACATACACTTTTGCAGCACTTTTAAATTTCTACTTAGTTTCAGTTCATATATTTGTTAAGTGTTTTGTTATCATCAAGTTAACCTTGAATTTATGTCTACAATTCTTATAGACATAAATAGGGGGAGATTGTTAGGAATATATGTGCATTAGTTTGATGATATGTTTAACAAAACACTTAAGTAGAAATCTAGTGTTTGTAGCCTCAACGGATAAGACCACTTTGGCTATCCGTTGATGGTGTAGCTTTACTTAGAAATAAGTCTAGTGTTGTAGCACATTTCAGTCTCTGAATTTGAGATATAATTCTTAAATGTTGAGGAAAATTATAAGTCATGTTGACTACTAGAGGATATGCAGATAGGAAGGCCAATTGTAAGTATTTCATGCCTTGTAATTTTGTATAAATGAAATGGTGTCAACGGATAACTTAAAGACCTTCAACGGATGAGAAACAAAGCTTCAACGGATGTCTCTAAAGCTTCAACGGATAACATCCTTCAACGGATGAGTGCATCAACGGATAGAGCTTCAACTGCTAACACATCAACGGATAAAGCCATCAACGGATGAAGGCTTCAACGGATGTTCTGTTAAATAGCAGTTGACAAGTGGTAGTTGTACCTACAAACAGAGGCACATGGGTTGACAGAGACAACTGAGATGTGGTTGCTCTGAGATCTCAGGGAGGCAGAGAAGGACAAGACTATGAAGAAACATCTCTGTATTAGGAAGATTTCACATTACTCCATCTGAATTGTTCACCCATTTGCAAAGTATCGGCATGGAATTATTTTTCAGGTCTGTCAAGAGGTGTTCAGTCTGAGAGCTCATCTCACGGTCACATAAATTGTCAAAGTAATGAAAATCCAGTGAATAGTGTACTAAATTCGTCGTAAGTTATCAAAGAGGGAAATTTAAATTTTTCCCTAAAAAATTTGGCGGGAAAATAAAATTAATTTGAAATTGCGACGATTTGAACATTTCGTCGTAAGTTAAATTTTTTTATTAAAATTTTAACTTGAAATTAAATAAAAAATAATTCATCTAAACTTACGACGAAATATTTGTGACGGAATGTATTGGAACATCCAATTTATGACGGAAATTAAAATTTGTCGTAAGTTATCAAAGAGGGAAATTTAACCTTTTTCCCAAAATTTTGGAGGTAAATTTGACTTTTCTCAAATTTTCTGCAGGTAATAATTTATGAAGAATTCTGTCGTAAACTAGCACATGATTTTTGATAATTTCAATTTTTCAAAAATATTATTTCATTATCCAACCATATTAATGTCAACATTTTTTTGTTTGCGTGACATTTCAAGAATTTTAGAAAAAATTAAATATTTTGATAAAATAATTTAATATGAAACATTGATTATAACACTAATATATATATATATATTATCATCCATACGGTTGGATCGATGAAAAATATTTTTAAAATAATCGAAACAGAAATTCAGAACTAAACACTAGTTAGTTGTACTAGTTAAACTGACGCTTGACTGTTAAAATGACAAACCAAATAAATTTATTATGATATAAAATTTTGGTTATATCAATAATATATATATATATATATATATATATATATATATATATATAGACATCCATACGGTGGGATCATTGAAAACTATTTTTAATATAATCGAAATACTAATTGAAGATTCAACACTAGTTATCTGTACTAGTCAAACTGATACTTGACTGTTAATGTGTCAAACCAAATAAAATTATTTTAATATGAAATTTTGGTTATATCACTAATATATATATATATTGAAATCCATACGGTTGGATCGTTGAAAAATATTTTTAATATAATTGAAACACCAATTCAGGATTCAACACTAGTTACTTATACTAGTCAAACTGATGCATGACTGTTAAAATGTCAAGCCAAATAAAATTATTTTGATAAGAAATTTTGATTATATCACTAATATATATCTATTGACATCTATACTGTTGGATCGTTGAAAAATATTTTGAAAATAATCTTAACACTAATTCAGGATTCAATACTAATTAGCTGTACTAGTCAAACTGATGTTTGACTGTAAAAATTTCAAACCAAATAAAATTATTTTGATATGAAATTTTGGTTATATCACTGATATATATTTCTATTGACATCCATATGGTTGGATCGTTGAAAAATATTTTTAACATAATCGAAACACTAATTCAAGATTCAACACTAGTTAGCTGTACTAGTCAAACTGATGCTTGACTGTTAAAATGTCAAACCAAATAAAATTATTTTGATATGAAATTTTGGTTCTATCACCAATATATATATCTATTGACATCCATATGGTTGGATCGTTGAAAAATATTTTTAAATAAATCGTAACACTAATTCAGGATTCAACACTAGTTAGTTGTACTAGTCAAATTGATGTTTGACTGTTAAAATGTCAAACAAAATAAAATTATTTTGATATGAAATTTTGGTTATATCACTGATATATATATGTATTGACATCCATATAGTTGGATCGTTGAAAAATATTTTTAATATAATCGAAACACTAATTCAAGATTCAACGCTAGTTAGCTGTACTAGTCAAACTAATGCTTGACTGTTAAAATGTCAAACCAAATAAAATTACTTTGATATGAAATTTTGGTTATATCACTAATATATATATCTATTGACATCCATACGGTTGGATCGGTTAAAAATATTTTTAAAATAATCGTAAAACTAATTCAAGATTCAACACTAGTTACTTGTACTAGTCAAACTGATGAGAATCGTTGTATTCAATATGAAGAATATTCTAAATCTTAATATCTTAAAAATCCAAATTTGAATCCGTTAAAAGTATAATATAAAAAAATATGTATTATTAATTTTAATAATATATAATTATTAAATTTTATTTTATTATCTTTTATAATTTTTTTTACAAAAATTATTATATAAATAATAATATTATGTTATGAAAAGTGTTTCCAGATTTTTATTTTCTTAAAACTATACTAGCTGCGCCGCAGGAGCCACACATTATTAGGGTTTTATTCCCAATCAACATATGTCTAAGTTCTGAGATAGAAAATGAAGCCAAAAACTCAATCAAATGAAGCCACACTCAGCATCAGCAATAGCTCTGGTAATGGTTTTACTAACATGGGTTTTGTGCAATATTGGGTATTTCTTAGTTATGTAATCGATTTTAGTTGTATAATCGACTATTTTGGGTATTTGGGTGAGTAGTTGATAAGTGGCATTTTATACCACTTAGAACGTCTTAAAATGGCTTAAATTGGTGTCTTGAAATCAAGTATTTTGTGTATTTGATGCATTTTTCTAGTGTTTATGCATTTCAGGGTATTAGTTGTATTTCGGAGGAGGAATCATCAAGAATAAGCCTTGGCATGTGTTCACCATTGCGAGAGGAAAAGAACGGGCAGATTACGGCGAAGAAACGGAGCAAACCTGGATTTTTTCTAGTAGGGTCCTGCGCGCCCGCGCAGCAATGCTGAGCGGCCGCGCAGCAGCCTTGCGCGCCCGCGCAGAAATGCTGAGCGGCCGCGCAGGGTCGGGGAAAAGGATAAATTATTTTAGACTTCTACTTCTGTTTGGCTTCCAACTTCTATGTAATCTGAGTTTTATGGGACTATTATATAAGTAGATTTGAGACGTTTTGACAGAGAGAATGAAGGAGATTATGTTTTAGATTGTGTTTTGCGCAAGAAGCGAAGGAGATAAGGAAGAAGACCGATTTAGCACACTGCAGCGAAGAGGAAGCATATTTTCTTGTGATTCTTGTTTCGTTGTAACGTTGGATGCTAGTTTTCTTGCTTTGACTTATTTACTCTTGTGACGTACTCTGTTTTAATATAATTAGTTTAGTTATTATTTTCTTGTGTTGTTTATTATGATTTCATATGAACCCATGATGGCGATAAGTTCTATTATGGGCTAATCATGATCATGGGGTTGCAACGGATTTATTATGGAATTCTTTAGTTAATTGTTTAATACTTTAGTGTGTGATGATTGCATGATATCTAGTATTGGTTGTGCGTATTCGTCTTATGTGCGTCGCGAACATATAAGATAGGGTGTTAATCTCTTGTGAAGCAACGGTGGATCTTGAGATTTAGAACTTGCCATGCTAGCATAGGTTCATGTACGTTGAGCATGATTAGTGGGTAATTCTAACAGTTTTATTTGCCCTATGTAATCAAAAGGAATAACTTGTGCTTAAATCGTTGTGTTGTCAATTTCTGTAGATATATAGGAACTCAACATAATTGATGACTATTCAACTTCTATCTTAATTGTGGATGTTTGGTAGAATGGTATTAGTACAATGAAAGTTGGATTTTATCAGTTTCGTGTTATTCGATTAATGTCATCACTGTCACATGCTAAAGGTAATAATAATGGTTATAGAAGGAAGTAATAATGAAGTTGTGATCTCATGATTATTTTATTATTGATAAATTGAAGTGTTAGTTAAGTGGTTAATTAAGTAGTTAATTATAGTTAATATTTAATCAACAATTTTAAGTGTTATTATCTTAATATTGAGAAGTAGTCATACATTGGTGAGTGAGTTAAATTAGACAATAAATTAGTCTGAGTCTCTGAGGGAACGAACTAGAAAGTATTCTATATTACTTGCGAACGCGTATACTTGCGTGAATATTAGTGCGTGTTTTTGCCCTAACAAGTTTTTGGCGCCACTGCCGGGGACTCGGCGTATTTGTTTAGTTTATGTACTTACCATCATTGGTCATTAGGACTCAGTGATTAGGACGTAGTAGTTAATTACTCTTTTCGGTTGTGTTTCAGGTACTTTAGCAAGCATTTATGCAAACTCGTTCTCGTGCTCGCAAGAGGACCTTAGATACAGCTGAGGAGAAAGACGAAGTTCTTGATACTCCGGAGAAGTTAGATTTTGAGGATTCGGATTCAGGAACTGAGCAGAAAGAACCAGTAAACATGGGAGATCGTATTGTTCAAGCTGATCCAGCTCTTATGGATTTTTCTCGGCCTAAAATTGATGACATTCAGTCAAGCATCCTTCATCCGGCTATTCAAGCTAACACCTTTGAAATCAAGCCGGGCACTATTCAGATGGTGCAGAATTCTGTTTCTTTTGGAGGAGCGGCAACTGAAGACCCCAACATGCACATAAGGAATTTTGTCGAGATCTGCAGCACTTTTAAGTATAATGGCGTGACTGATGAGGCTATCAAGTTGAGGCTTTTCCCATTCTCACTGAGGGATAAGGCTAAAGACTGGTTACATTCTGAACCAGCTGGGTCCATCACTACGTGGCAAGATCTTGCGCAAAAGTTTCTGGTGAAGTTTTATCCAATGGCAAAGACTGCTGCTATGAGGAGTGCTCTTACTCAGTTTGCGCAGCAACCTACAGAATCTATGTGCGAGGCTTGGGAACGCTACAAGGAAATGTTGAGAAAATGTCCACATCATGGAATGCCGGATTTGATGGTAATCACTGGTTTTTATAATGGTTTGGGGGCCCAATCTCGGCCCATGCTCGATGCAGCAGCGGGAGGAGCCTTATGGTCTAAAAGCTATACTGAGGCGTATAATCTTATAGAGACAATGACTGCAAACGAGCATCAAAACCCAACTCAGAGGATGACGTCAGGCAAGGTCGCAGGTATTCTGGAAGTTGATGCAGCCACCGCTATTGCAACCCAGCTCCAAGCGCTATCAATGAAGGTTGATTCTCTGGCTACGTATGGAGTTAATCAAATAACTATGGTTTGTGAGCTTTGTGCAGGTTCTCATGCTACGGATCAGTGTTCTCTTGTCAACGAATCTGTTCAGTATGTGAATAATTATCAGCGACAACAGCAGCCTGTGCCAGTGACCTATCATCCTAACAACAGAAATCATCCAAATTTCAGCTGGAGAAATAATCAGAATGCTATTCAGCCACCATATCAGCAAGGAGTAAGTAAACAGTTTAACCCACCTGGATTCCAGCAACCACAGCAGTATGCTACAAGGCAATCATATCCTCAACAGGGAAGTGCAGCTGCACCTACTAGTGCTGATTTTGAGGAACTTGAGCTGTTGTGCAAGAGTCAGGCGGTTTCTATCAAGACCTTGGAAAATCGAATCGGTCAATTAGCCAATGCAGTGCTCAATCGTCAACCTGGCACTCTTCCCAGTGACACAGAAGTACCAGGCAGGAAGGAAGCTAAAGAGCAAGTCAAGGCTATTACCTTAAGGTCTGGGAAAGTTGCTGACGCTAAAAAGGCAAATGAAAGAGAAGCTGAAGTTAGAGATGAAGAAGCTAAGCAAAAGGAGAAAGCGGCGGAACCAAGAAAGACTACTGTTGAACACACTCTGCCTGAGGGTAATATAGGGGAGAAACAGCTCTATCCTCCGCCACCTTTCCCTAAGAGATTGCAGCAACAAAAGTTGGATAAGCAGTTCGGTAAAATTCTGGAGGTGTTCAAGAAACTTCACATCAATATACCTTTCGCTGAGGCTCTGAAGCAAATGCCTAGTTATGCGAAGTTTATGAAGAGTATTCTTTCAAGGAAGGTGAAACTGGATGCCCTTGAGACCGTTGCTCTAACAGAAGAATGCAGCACTGTTCTGCAACAAAAGTTACCTCCAAAGCTTAAAGATCCAGGTAGCTTCACCATCCCTTGCACAATTGGTAAGTTGACTTTTGACAAGTGCCTTTGTGATTTGGGAGCAAGCATTAATCTGATGCCGTTGTCGATCTTTAAAAAGCTGGATCTGCCTGATCCAAAACCCACATACATGTCGCTACAATTGGCTGACCGTTCCATTACTTACCCAAGGGGCATAGTTGAGGATGTGCTCGTCAAGGTGGATAAGCTCTTCTTTCCTGCAGATTTTGTTATTCTGGATTTTGAGGAAGATAAGAAGATTCCCATAATCTTGGGGAGGCCTTTCTTGGCTACTGGCCGTACCTTGATAGATGTGCAAAAAGGGGAACTTACTATGCGGGTCCAAGATCAGGATTTGACCTTCAACGTATTCAAGGCAATGAAATTCCCTACAGAAGATGAGGAGTGCTTAAAAGTGGATGTGATTGATTCCGCGGTTACTTCGGAACTCGATCACATGCTAATGTCTGATGCATTGGAAAAGGCCTTAGTGGGGGATTTTGACAGCGATGATGAAGATAGCAACGATCAATTACAATATCTGAACGCTTCTCCATGGAAGCGAAAGCTCGACATACCATTTGAATCTCTTGGTACTTCTGACCTTAAGAATGCTGAAGGGAAGCTCAAACCATCAATAGAGGAAGCACCTACCTTGGAGCTCAAACCATTACCTGAACACTTGAGGTATGCTTTTTTAGGTGATTCATCTACGTTACCTGTTATTATTTCAGCTGACCTTTCAGGTAGTGAGGAAGACAAGCTCTTAAGGATTTTGAGAGAATTCAAATCGGCTATAGGATGGACCATAGCAGACATCAAGGGGATAAGTCCTTCATATTATATGCATAAAATTCTGTTAGAGGAAGGTAGTAAGCCAACTGTGGAACAGCAGCGAAGACTGAACCCGATCATGAAGGAGGTGGTGAAGAAAGAAATTCTGAAATGGCTAGATGCAGGCATCATTTATCCTATTTCTGACAGCTCGTGGGTGAGCCCCGTGCAATGTGTACCTAAGAAAGGAGGTATCACTGTGGTCGCAAATGAAAAGAATGAGCTCATCCCTACTCGAACAGTTACAGGATGGAGAGTATGCATGGATTATAGAAAACTGAACAAAGCCACAAGGAAGGATCACTTCCCTCTCCCATTCATTGATCAAATGCTTGACAGATTGGCGGGACATGAGTATTTTTGTCTTCTTGATGGTTATTCCGGGTATAATCAGATTTGTATTGCACCAGAGGATCAGGAAAAGACTACCTTCACTTGTCCATTTGGCACATTTACTTTTCGTAGAGTTTCGTTTGGGTTATGTGGCGCCCCGGCCACCTTTCAGAGATGTATGATGGCTATATTCTCTGACATGATTGGAAATAACGTCGAAGTGTTCATGGATAACTTCTCCGTCTTTGGACACTCATATGATGACTGTTTGAATAATCTGCGCGCCGTACTCAAAAGATGCGTGGAAACTAATTTGGTGCTTAATTGGGAGAAATGTCATTTTATGGTGCATGAAGGCATTATCCTTGGGCATAAGGTCTCTAGCAAAGGTCTGGAGGTGGACAAGGCCAAGGTGGGAGTCATTGAAAATCTTCCCCCACCTAATTCGGTGAAAGGAATCCGTAGTTTTCTCGGTCATGCGGGTTTTTATCGGCGATTCATCAAGGACTTTTCAAAGATATCTAAGCCGTTGTGCAATTTACTTGAGAAAGATGTGCCTTTCAAATTTGATGATGAATGTTCGGCAGCATTCGAGACTCTCAAGGAGAGTTTGATCACGACACCAGTTATTACAACACCAGATTGGACAGAACCGTTTGAGATGATGTGTGATGCGAGTGACTATGCGGTAGGTGCAGTTCTGGGACAGCGCAAGAAAAATCTCTTCCATGTGGTCTACTATGCGAGTAAGACTTTAAATGGGGCCCAATTGAACTACACCACTACTGAGAAGGAGCTTTTGGCTATAGTCTTTGGCTTTGAGAAATTTCGATCTTATCTGCTTGGTACAAAAGTGATAGTATTCACTGATCATGCAGCTATTCGCTATCTGGTTTCTAAGAAGGATTCGAAGCCGAGACTCATTCGTTGGGTGCTTTTACTTCAAGAATTTGAGTTAGAGATCAAAGATAGAAAAGGTACTGAGAATCAAGTAGCTGACCATCTCTCTAGGTTGGAGAATCCCGATTCTACTTCACAAGATATGACGTTAATCAATGAATCTTTTCCGGATGAGCAGTTGTTTGCAATTCAGGAGGAAGAACCATGGTTTGCAGATATTGTAAACTATCTTGTCAGCAATATAATGCCGCTTAATTTGACATCCGCTCAAAAGAAGAAGTTTCTGCATGAGGTGAAGTGGTATATGTGGGATGAACCATATTTGTTTAGACAAGGAGCTGACCAGATCATCAGGAGATGTATCCCGTTCTGTGAGATGGAGGGGATATTACGAGACTGCCATTCCACGGTTTATGGTGGACACTATGGAGGTGAGAAGACGGCAGCTCGTATTCTGCAAGCAGGTTTTTTCTGGCCTACTTTGTTCATGGATGCTCATCAGTTTGTTTTAAGGTGTGATCGTTGCCAAAGAGTGGGAAATTTGTCAAGGAAGGATGAGATGCCATTAAATGTGATGCTTGAAGTCGAGGTCTTTGATGTATGGGGAATCGATTTCATGGGGCCTTTTATCTCGTCTTGCAATAATCAGTACATCTTGCTGGCAGTCGATTATGTCTCAAAATGGGTCGAAGTTAAAGCTTTACTGACAAATGATGCAAAGGCAGTGCTAAATTTTCTTCATAAGCAAATTTTCACAAGGTTTGGAATGCCTCGGGTAATCATAAGTGATGAAGTATCGCATTTTTGCAACCGTAAGTTCACTTCTATGATGCAGCGTTATAATGTGAATCATCGAGTAGCTACTGCCTATCATCCGCAAACAAATGGTCAAGCGGAAGTGTCTAACAGAGAGATAAAGCGTATTCTAGAGAAGGTTGTTTGTCCGTCAAGGAAGGATTGGTCTTTAAAGCTCGATGAAGCTGTTTGGGCTTACAGAATAGCATACAAAACTCCACTTGGGATGTCACCATTTCAGTTGGTGTACGGTAAGGGATGTCATCTACCGGCGGAGCTTGAGCATAAGGCCTACTGGGCATTGAAGAAATTGAACCTGGATTTAGATGCAGCTGGTAAGAAAAGAATGCTTCAGCTTAATGAACTTGATGAATTTCGACTGCAAGCGTACGAGAATAACAAAATGTATAAGGAAAAGGTGAAGAGGTGGCACGATAGGAAGCTACATCCTAAGTTATTTGTGCCAGGGCAACAAGTTCTTTTATTCAACTCTCGGCTCCGACTTTTTCCTGGGAAGTTGAAATCAAGGTGGTCTGGACCTTTTATTGTCAAAATTGTGTTTCCACATGGAGCGGTGGAAATTTTTGAGAATGATTCGGACCAAGCATTCAAGGTTAACGGTCAGCGGTTGAAGCACTACTATGGGGACATGGCAAACCGAGAGGTGGTTAGTGCCATTTTGTTGACTACTTGAGAAAGGTACGGAACGTCAAGCTAATGACGAAAAAGAAGCGCTGCGTGGGAGGCAACCCATGAATTGTTGTTACAGGAACCCTTAGAAGTTAATAACCTATCCAAAAACACAAAAAAAATCAGAAAATAGGGGCTGAAAATTTTTTTTCCAGAGACCCTCTGCGCGCCCGCGCAGCTATGCTGAGCGGCCGCGTAGCTTGCTGCGCGCCCGCGCAGAAATGCTGAGCGGCCGCGCAGGGGTCGAGTTCCAGAAATTTTTTTGCAGTTCAGAAAAAAAAAAAAACAAAAACACAAAAAACCCATCACAGAACATAAACCCACGAATTCTTTTCCCATTACCCCATGATTTTATCCCTCAACCCCACTCCTAATCTAATTTAACCTACTCCACACCCTATATATACATACACCTATCCTACATATCTCCCAAATACTTCCTACACTTAAACCCTCTCATAAATATCAAAAATCAGTTCTTACACACTTTTATTCACAAATCAATGGCACCCAAGAGAGCACGCACTATTGACAGCAGCAGCACAGTTCCTACTGCTGATTCATCAAGGGGTACTGCTGCAAGGCCTCGGTTAACTGACAGAGCTGCGGAGGAGGAGTACACTAGGCTGTTGGGGAAGCCGATTCTGAAGGAGAGGGGGTTTTTACCATCAGGGAGGGATGGTGAGTTGTTGCCCATGATTGCAGAGAAGGGGTGGATAGCTTTTTGTGAGTCACCCGAAGCAGTACCGATGAGTGTTGTTCGCGAGTTCTACGCGAATGCGAAGGCTGAAAAGAATGGGTTTTCTATAGTTCGTGGGCTGACGGTTGATTATCATCCTGCGGCGATTCGCCGTGTGATTGGACAGCGAGAGAGGAAGCCCGAGGAGGAGAACTGGAATGAAAAGACTGCTGAGGATTTTGACTTGGATTTGATTTGTGCGACTCTCTGTCGACCGGGCACAGTTTGGAACCGCAGTCCAGCCAATAATGAGTATCGTCACTTTCCGGCGATCGCCATGAACAGGTATGCCCGTGCATGGAATGCAATTATATGTGCTAATATTTTGCCTTCTTCACATGCACACGAGGTCACAGTTAAGAGAGCACAGTTGTTGTGGGGAATTCTGAATGAGGAATACTATGTGGACCTTGGTGAGTTTATCTACCAAGGAATTCTGAAGTTTTTGAGGGGAGCAAAGCATATGAACATCCCTTATGCATCCACGGTTACGAAGCTATGCCGAGCAGTAGGAGTGAACTGGCCGGCTCATGAGCAGTTGCAGTTGCCAGCAGCTCCGATAGATTCTGGCACTCTGAATGGGATGCAGGAGTGGACCGGTGGTGAGCCTGAGGAGCATGGGCTGGGTTATCGTCTTCCAGGAGGACGTCCAGCACGAGGTGCTACTATGGCTAGGCCAGGGCGTGGTGAGGCTGGTTCTTCGAGAGCTCAGGAGGGTGCTGGGATGGGTGATGCCCAGTATAGGAGGCTTTCACGGCGGATGGATGCCATGTATGAGACGCAGAGCAGGTTTGCTCAGGAGCTCACTCTTGTGTTAGGGACTGCTTTTCGAGGCCTTGGAGCTGATATCCAGTGGCCAGTTTTTAGTGAGGACTCTGCATACCCGCCGCCTGATACTCCACCCACTGAGGGTGATGATGATGATGACTCCGAGTAGGTATACCCTGTGTTCCTTTCTACTACCTTCACTGGGGACAGTGAAGATTTTAAGTTTGGGGGTGGTAGTTAAGGAATATTTTGTGTGTGTCATATAGCTGCATATTCATGATAGTTAGTTCATATAGTTGCATAATTTTTGCCATATAGTTTTTTTTATATAACTTTATTTGTCATATCATATAGCTCATGCATATACCATGATCCCTTTTGCAATGATTTATCGACTGAATTGTGATATTGATGCGAGTGTAGTGATAGCATTAAAGTGATATTAAGTTGTGTAGGTTGATATGCATGCTAGAAGCACTTGTATTTTCACTAAGTCTTAGAGAATGCTTAAGGGCTAGATTGTTGTTATGATCTGATTATTTTCGAGGATAATCTATTTATTATGCTTAGAATTTGATAATAGGTTCTTAGTGGTAAAGGCATGAAAAAGAAAAAAAAATGGAGTAAAAATGGAATTTGTTGCTAGTTGTGGCTAGGCGTCAAATGGCTAGTAGCCGGCTTGCATGTTATGCGAGTAGTCTAGGGTTGAGCAAGATGGAGCGAAACGCACTTGCTCAGAGAAAAAAAGAAATTTTTTTTTTTTGCATAATTGATCAAGAGTGGGCTCTTTGGTATTCGAGTTATTAAGTTCTTAGGGGACTTTGTGCCTAGTGACCTAAGGCTTTTAGAGTCTGGGATCCGCTAACCTAACGCTCGTTACATGGATACCATTGTATAAGTCTTTTATGGACCTCACTCATTGCACGGTCAAATAAGCATTTGAGTTGTAAATAAAAAGCACAATTCCGTAGTAAGCTCCAGAGTTCTTGTAGTGTTGTATATCACTTTGTGCCTAGAATTTTTATTCTTTGTATAATCGTAGGATTGCCTTGAAGATAGTCTAGTCATAGTAATTGGTTTAGTTCCGAAGCATATCTGTTAAGCATTTGCACACACCACGTTTCTGGCTGTATGTCCGTTTGCATGAGTTTATTGATCTTTAGTGTCTAACTGCATTCGTTGAGATGTGACAATTTGGTTGGTTAATTGTAGTAAGGGGGAACGTTGCATTTTCATATAGATTGCATTCATGCATATTTTTATTTGTTTTTAGTCTGTGACGCTTGAGGACAAGCATCGATTTAAGTTTGGGGGTGTGATAAGTGGCATTTTATACCACTTAGAACGTCTTAAAATGGCTTAAATTGGTGTCTTGAAATCAAGTATTTTGTGTATTTGATGCGTTTTTCTAGTGTTTATGCATTTCAGGGTATTAGTTGCATTTCGGAGGAGGAATCATCAAGAATAAGCCTTGGCATGTGTTCACCATTGCGAGAGGAAAAGAACGGGCAGATTACGGCGAAGAAACGGAGCAAACCTGGATTTTTTCCAGTAGGGTCCTGCGCGCCCGCGCAGCAATGCTGAGCGGCCGCGCAGCAGCCTTGCGCGCCCGCGCAGAAATGCTGAGCGGCCGCGCAGGGTCGGGGAAAAGGATAAATTATTTTAGACTTCTACTTCTGTTTGGCTTCCAACTTCTATGTAATCTGAGTTTTATGGGACTATTATGTAAGTAGATTTGAGACGTTTTCACAGAGAGAATGAAGGAGATTATGTTTTAGATTGTGTTTTGCGCAAGAAGCGAAGGAGATAAGGAAGAAGACCGATTTAGCACACTGCAGCGAAGAGGAAGCATATTTTCTTGTGATTCTTGTTTCGTTGTAATGTTGGATGCTAGTTTTCTTGCTTTGACTTATTTACTCTTGTGACGTACTCTGTTTTAATATAATTAGTTTAGTTATTATTTTCTTGTGTTGTTTATTATGATTTCATATGAACCCATGATGGCGATAAGTTCTATTATGGGCTAATCGTGATCATGGGGTTGCAACGGATTTATTATGGAATTCTTTAGTTAATTGTTTAATACTTTAGTGTGTGATGATTGCATGATATCTAGTATTGGTTGTGCGTATTCGTCTTATGTGCGTCGCGAACATATAAGATAGGGTGTTAATCTCTTGTGAAGCGACGGTGGATCTTGAGATTTAGAACTTGCCATGCTAGCATAGGTTCATGTACGTTGAGCATGATTAGTGGGTAATTCTAACAGTTTTATTTGCCCTATGTAATCAAAAGGAATAACTTGTACTTAAATCGTTGTGTTGTCAATTTCTGTAGACATATAGGAACTCAACATAATTGATGACTATTCAACTTCTATCTTAATTGTGGATGTTTGGTAGAATGGTATTAGTACAATGAAAGTTGGCTTTTATCAGTTTCGTGTTATTCGATTAATGTCATCACTGTCACATGCTAAAGGTAATAACAATGGCTATAGAAGGAAGTAATAATGAAGTTGTGATCTCATGAGTGTTTTATTATTGATAAATTGAAGTGTTAGTTAAGTGGTTAATTAAGTAGTTAATTATAGTTAATATTTAATCAACAATTTTAAGTGTTATTATCTTAACATTGAGAAGTAGTCATACATTGATGAGTGAGTTAAATTAGACAATAAATTAGTCTGAGTCTCTGAGGGAACGAACTAGAAAGTATTCTATATTACTTGCGAACGCGTATACTTGCGTGAATATTAGTGCGTGTTTTCGCCCTAACAGTAGTTTTTGTTTTCTTATCGATTTCAGTTGTCTTATCGATTTCAGTTGTATATTCTCTTTTTCGATATTTTGTTTGTTTCAGTGATAATTGTTTTGTTCAATTGGTGATTATAGTTGTGTTGGATAGTTGTATAGCTGGATATTTGGGTTAAATCTGTATTGTTTTACTGGCTTATGAATGAGATGAACTTGACTGCTTGAACACCATTTTAAATGTTCTTTTTTTCAACTGTTTTTTGCTGTGAGATCTCAGGGAGGCAGAGAAGGATAAGACTATGAAGAAACATCTCTGTATTAGGAAGATTTCACATTACTCCATCTGAATTGTTCACCCATTTGTAAAGTATCGGTATGGAATTATTTTTCAGGTCTGTCAAGAGGTGTTCAGTCTGAGAGCTCATCTCATGGTCACATAAATTGTCAAAGTAATGAAAATCCAGTGAATAGTGTACTAAATATTGTTCAAGATGAATTCCGTTGTCACTCTTAGCCCGATAGTGAGGAAACAAATACTAATATATCTAAGATTATTGATGAAAAAAGATCACTCTTGTAAGTAGTTGATGTCTTTATTTTGATATGATTTATCCTTGTTATCTGGTATCATTGTAATGCTAACTATTTTGAGCTTTTTGTTTTAGATTGGACTATTGTAATACAAACTCATCCCCAACGGTGAATCCTCAGTCACCAAACCAACACTTAGGTTGCTCAAGCCATTTGACGAACTCTTTGTTGATTCTCGGGTATTACAATAATCCTTTAATTATATTGATATTATGATTTGGGGTTCAACTCCAGGACTTGAGAAAGCAGTTTAATCCCATGTTTAAATATATTCATTTCTTTTGAGCTTGCAGGATTTCCATGTTGAAGCTATGAATAAGTTTATTTCAGGAAGTAGTGTGCCTACTGTAACTCTTTTCAACCAAGACCAAAGTAACCATACGTTCCTTGTCAAATTCTTTGACAGCCCTGATGCCAAGGTACATCCATTTTCCGCTTTTTACAGTAAGAAAACCCGAAGTTTTAATCTGTAGACATTGTCTTCGTATCTTGGAACAAAATTTAGATGCAGTAGTATACTAACCTTTTCATATATATATGCCAATAATGCAAGGAATCTGTCACATACACTAAGAGTAATGTATAGTGTAATATACATATAATGATGTTGATGTTCTCTACAAAGGAAAGTGTTAGGTCACACACACACTGTAGAGGGGGTGAATACAGTGTATAGTACACTCAAATCGAACTTAAAGAACTTGAGTAACAGAAAACAAACTTTATTGAAACAATAAACTCTGTTACAATATGGAACTGTTACCTCTCAGTGATGAACAAATATTACGAGAGCTGCTAGGGTTATAAAGAATAATAACTTCGATAATGATAACTCTTATAGTGTAAACCCTATGCCTGTGTTTATATACTACACAGTTACAAGATAATCGCTAATTGATATGGAATATAATTCTGCTTCCTAAAATATATCAATCAGATATCTTCTATTCCAAGTATTCCATTCTTCACGGAATTCCTTCTTCATGCATATCTCTTCTTATGTTTTATCTCTATCTTCTTTCCTTTAATCAGCTACTGTCCTTATCTGATCGTCCTTCAGCACTTAAGTTCTGATATCTATCTTCTGATGATTATCTCCTGATAATATAAGTACTGATATCCTTAAGTCCTGACTTCCAGTATAAGTACTGATCAACAGTTAAGTACTGATCTATCCTGTTCACACAAGATCTGAAAGCTAAACATAAAACATATTAGCCATGACATTATCAAATATATCTAACAATCTCCCCCAACTTGTAAATTAACAAAATATACAAGTTAAACAGATATTTGATGATGTCAAAAACATTAAGTACAAATGCATGAGAAATAGACTAGATAACTACAACTTACAGTCCTTAAAGTTTTACCAAATTCAACTTTTGATAACAACTTCAATCTGCATAAATATCAGAATTTAAGCAGTTGTAGATCTTCGACTTGGCTTCATCAACTTCTGATCTCTCTGATGTCAGGAGTTGTTCTGAGATAGTTCTTCAACAAACATTTCTCAGCATATCTTAGTTCATCAATCATTCTCCTTTTAACACCTTTAAGCTTTGCAGTATCTTCACCAGTTTGAAAGATTGCAGCTCTGAGATCATTAATCTTTGCTTTCCTTAACTCCTGGTCTAGTCTTATGACATAAGCTTTGTCAGATTCAAGATTGAATTCAAGTCCCTTAATACCAAGATACGTTCTGATCTGTGCAGTATTAGGCTTCATATCAACAATATCCCCATTGTGATCTCTGTACTTTGGAACATATCTGCTGTCAGACTTAACAGAATAAAGCCTTTTCTGTCTCTGAATCTGTTCTTTTAAGTAGTTTGCAGCAGTCTCTGTTATTCTGTCATCCACTTGAAGTAAGAAAAGTACATGCTCCAATTCTTCAAAATACTTCAAAGGAATGGCATTTTGTCTTATATGATAAACCCTACCATCTGTCATGAAATACAACATGATGTATTCTTTCAAGTAGGTATGGTAAACCATCTGTACAGATTCTAGTTGATTCAATCTCTCAGGAGTTGCTCCAATACCTGGTTCACTCAAGGAAGTTGGATCATCGGTAGTGTTGTGTACTCTTCTTTCATCAGCACTTCCCAATCCAGTTTTATCTCTAGCTTCCTTTCCAGTAACTACTCTTGCTTCAAAACCACTTGGAGTAGTCTTCAAAGATTGAGTCTGTTTTGCTTTAGTGAATCCTGGTAGGAGTGTTTTAGATCTATTTTCTGATATCAAGTTAACTTGAGCACTGTCAGAGGTTACTTGCTTCTTCTGAATATCAGAACTTACAATTTCTTGACTCTGAACAACTTGAGCCATGTCAGAGGTTGTTTTAAGAACTTTTCTTGAAGTCAGAGCAAGATCATTGTTAAGAATATATGTGCATTAGTTTGATGATATGTTTAACAAAACACTTAAGTAGAAATCTAGTGTTTGTAGCCTCAACGGATAAGACCATTTTGGCTATCCGTTGATGGTGTAGCTTTACTTAGAAATAAGTCTAGTGTTGTAGCACATTTCAGTCTCTGAATTTGAGATATAAATTCTTAAATGTTGAGGGAAATTATAAGTCATGTTGACTACTAGAGGATATGCAGATAGGAAGGCCAATTGTAAGTATTTCATGCCTTATAATTTTGTATAAATGAAATGGTGTCAACGGATAACTTAAAGACCTTCAACGGATGAGAAACAAAGCTTCAACGGATGTCTCTAAAGCTTCAACGGATAACATCCTTCAACGGATGAGTGCATCAACGGATAGAGCTTCAACTGCTAACACATTAACGGATAAAGCCATCAACGGATGAAGGCTTAAACAGATGTTCTGTTAAATAGCAGTTGACAAGTGGTAGTTGTACCTACAAACAGAGGCACATGGGTTGACAGAGACAACTGAGATGTGGTAGCCTATTTCAGGAACATCAGAAAAAGCAGCCGTTCTACTCTAGTATAAAGAGGCAATAGTCAACAATGCAATGGAGTAAAATGGAGAAGAAACAAGTGGAGAACTTATTTTATTATTGTACTTTTTATCTTTGTCTTCACTTGTAAACTTGGTGATATATAAACCAAGTTGCAGCTAGTAATTAGAAGAGAATTTTTCCAGAGCTGTTTAGAAAGATCTTGAGAGAAAAATTATCTAGTTTGTACTAGGACGCAGCTGTGATCAACTTCTTGAATCACAGATTTTCTGAAATACCATCTCTGGTGGAACAACAATCCACCAGAAAAGTTTTTAAGGTCTGTTGTGTTCTTTACATTAGTGTTTGAATATATATCTGTCAGTATTAGCTTAAAGCAATTCATACACTTGTTTATCTTAAACACATAGCCTTTGAAACTGCTCAAAACTTGAAAAAGTTTTGAGATTTACATTCAACCCCTCTTCTGTAAATCTCATTGTTAGTTCATTAGGAATAACAATTGGTATCAGAGTAGGCTCTTGACACACAAAGAGTTTAAAGATCTTGGAAACTAACAAAGATGAGTAAGAAGGATATTGGAGTAAAAATCCCAGTTCTTGACAAAGACAATTATAACCATTGAAAGGTGAAAATGCACCTTCATCTACTCTCCCAAGATGAAGGTTATGTAAACTGCATTGAGAATGGTCCTCACATTCCCCATAAAGTAGCCACAGTTGCTACAACCACAATTGCTGTTGGTCAATCCATTCCAAAACCTAGAGCAGAATGGACAATGGAAGACACAGAAGAAGTCCACAAGGATAAGAAGGCTATGAACATTTTGTTTAATAGTCTTGACAAGGATATGTTTGATAATGTGATAAATTGCACAACTGCCAAAGAGGTTTGGGACACAATTCAACTACTGTGTGAAGGTACAGAACAAGTAAAAGAAAACAAAATGCAGCTTCTCATTCAACAGTATGAGTATTTTCATTTTGAAGAAAATGAATATTTAAATGACACATTCAATAGATTCCAAAAGCTGTTGAATGGACTGAAGCTGTATGGTAGAGTGTACCAGGTGAAGGATTCAAATCTTAAATTTTTAAGATCCTTGCCAAAGGAATGAAAACCCATAACTGTCTCCTTGAGAAACTCTCAAGATTATAAGGACTTCACTCTTGAAAGATTATATGGAATCTTGAAGACTTATGAACTAGAGCTGGAACAGGATGAGGTATTGGAGAAGGGAAGAAAGAAAGGAGGTTCAGTTGCCTTGGTAGCTGAAAATGAGAAAGAATACAGACAAGAAACTGTGAGATCAATATTAAACTCCAAAGATGGCACAAGCAAATCAGAATCAAGCAAGGGTAAGGAGCAAGTTACTGAGAATGAAGACAACTCCAGCCAAGATGACTATGATGGTATTGATGAGCATCTTGCATTTCTGTCCAGAAGATTTGCAAAGATGAAATTTAGGAAAAACACTAGAGCCACTAAACCTCATAAGAACATGGTGGACAAATCCAAGTTCAAGTGTTTCAATTGTGGTATAAGTGGACACTTTGCAAGTGAGTGCAGAAAGCCAACTTCTGAAAAGAAGAAATTTGACCAAGTAGATTACAAAAAGAAATATTTTGATCTGCTCAAGCAAAAGGAGAGGGCTTTCATTACTCAAGAAAAAGACTGGGCAGCTGATGGAGAAGAAGAGGATGAAGATGTGGAATATATCAACTTGGCTCTCATGGCTGATTCTGAGGAAAATGAAGTTAGTTCATCAAGCAACCAGGTAATCACTACTGATTTAACACAGCTTACTAAAGAAGAGTGCAATGATGCTTTTAATGACATGTCTACTGAACTGTATCATTTGCGTGTGTCTCTTAAATCTCTTGCTAAAGAAAATAGTAGGATTAAAGAGAACAATTTGTTTTTAAGTAATAGAAATGCTGTGTTAGAAGATAAGTTGATTGACCTAGAGAAAACTAAGCTACATTATATATCTGTTGAAAATGAACTAACTGAATCTGCTAAGAAAGTAGAAATACTTTCTAATCAATTAGAGAGAGAGCAAGAGGTGATTAAAGCCTGGAAGACATCTAGGGATGTTAGTGCTCAAATTGTCAAGGTCCAAGGAATTGAATCATTTTGTGAGACTGCCTGGGATTAAAACAAAAAGAAAATGGAATTAATTGATGGGCTGTCAACGGATGTGGAATCAACGGATGATGAAAATTATCCGTTGAAGGAAGAAAAGGAGCATCCGTTGAAGGTTCCTCAATTAAAACAGGCAGATGTTTCTAAAAGTGAAAATCTAAAGAAACTCAACAAAAAGTTTGGTTCAACTTCCAAGAACTTTGTCAAAGAAGAAGCAAGCACATCCAAAGATTTCAGTAAGGTGAATATAGGACACATGACCTTAGAACAGTTAAAGAATAGGCTCAAAGTGGTTGATGATAAAAAGGAAACTAAAAGGAAATCTAATAGAAATGGGAAGGTAGGGGTTAACAAACATAACAATTACACACCTGATAAGTATGCTCCTAGAAAAAGCTGTGTGCATTATAGTAGTGTTAATCATCTATCTGCTAATTGCAAATCTATTAAGAAAACTCCCATACCTGTGCCCTCTTCCATGCCTAATATGTCTGCATCACCTCTGCATGCTATGGCTGTTATGTCTCAACAGAATCCTTATGCACATTTTGCAAACATGCCATATTTTAACAATCCTTATCTTGCTGCATTTAGTATGCCTCAATTGCCATACAATATGCCAATATGGAATAACATGCTTGCACAATCCATGCCTTATCAAATTCCAAATGTGCTAAATGATTCTGTGACTAACCCTACACCTCAACCAACTACATCTAAGATCAAGGTTGACTCAAAGTTACCTAAGTCTAAAGATGCAGGAGGAATGAAGTCTAGGAGAAAGGCTAACAAGAATGGACCCAAGGAAACTTGGGTACCAAAATCAACTTGATTGATTTTATGGTGTGCAGGGAAAAAGAAGAAATCTATGGTACTTGGACAGTGGCTGTTCAAGACACATGACAGGAGATTTCTCCCTGCTCACAGAGTTTAAGGAGAGAGCTGGCCCTAGCATAACCTTTGGAGATGACAGCAAAGGGTTTACTATGGGATATGACTTGATTTCAACAAGGAATGTCATCATTGATGAAGTTGCATTAGTTGATGGTCTCAAGCACAACTTACTGAGCATCAGTCAACTATGTGATAGAGGGAATACAATTTCCTTCAATTCAGAAGCCTGTGTTGTCACCAGTAAGAAAGACAACAAAGTGGTTCTAACTGGAGTTAGAAAAGGAAATGTGTACTTAGCTGACTTCAACTCTACAGATGCAGAATCTATTACTTGTCTCTTCAGCAAAGCAAGTTCAGCTGGAAGTTGGCTATGGCACAAGAAGCTATCCCATTTGAATTTCAAGACAATGAATGATCTAGTCAAAAAGGACTTAGTTAGAGGAATTCCTCTTGTTGAATTCTCAAGGGATGGTTTGTGTGATGCTTGTCAGAAAGGCAAACAAAGGAAAGCATCATTCAAAAAGAAGCTTGAAACAACAATTGATGAACCATTACAGCTGCTACATATGGATTTGTTTGGACCAGTCAATGTATTGTCAATTGCAAGAAAAAGATATTGCTTGGTGATTGTAGATGATTTCTCAAAGTTTTCATGGGTCTATTTTCTTGGATCAAAGGATGAAGCAAGTGAAATCATTATCAATCACATCAGGCAAGTCAATAATCATCCTGACTTGAAGGTTAGGAATATCAGGAGTGACAATGGAACTGAGTTCAAGAATTTGACAATGAGGCTGTTCTGTGAAGAAAATGGAATCATGCATGAGTTCTCAGCTCCAAAAACACCTCAGCAAAATGGGGTAGTTGAAAGAAAGAACAGATCTTTAATTGAGGCTGCTAGAACAATGCTTGAAGAATGAAAGTTACCAACATATTTCTGGGCTGAAGCTGTTAATTGTGCCTGCTACACTCAGAATATTTCTTTGATCAATCAAGCTAAAGGCATGACTCCTTATCAGTTGTTCAAGAGAAGAAAACCAACTCTAAACTTTCTTCATGTCTTTGGATGTAAATGCTTTATACTGAGAAATCAATCTGACCATAAAGGGAAGTTTGATGCAAAGGCTGATGAAGGGATATTTGTTGGTTACTCAGCTGGAAAATCTTATAGGGTCTACAATCTAAGAACCAACATTGTTATGGAATCTGTGCATGTTGTGTTTGATGATAAAAAGATTGATGGACTAACAGATGAGGGACACCATGAAAGACTCAAATTTGACAACATTGAGATATATTGTGATGATAGTGAAGAGGAGATTGATGGAGATGACACTTCAAAATGGATTCAAGATATGCCCTTGGATAATGCACAGAATTCTGCATCCGTTGAAAGAGGCAATACGGTATCCGTTGAAAGACATAGTGCATCATCCGTTGAAGTACATAATGAAGCATCCGTTAATTATAGTTCATCAACGGATAATCGATTTACATCATCAGTTGATAGAACTCCAAGTTTCCTGTAAAGGACCAACAACTCAGGGGGAGTTTCAACTGATCAACACTCTGTCTCACATCACGACAATACTGAGGCCACCTCATCTAGAGCATATCTTCCACCTCAAAGGAAATGGACCAAGAATCATCCCTTTGAACTGATCATTGGTGATGCATCATCTAAAGTGCAAACAAGAAAAGTGTAACACCCCCAGATCCAGGGTCGGGGATCCGGGTCGTCACGAGTTCCATTTCCCTTAATAACACCCAATCTTAATAATTACTCAACTACTCTGTACTGTGACCCCACAATAAACACACACACCACACGTTATAGTCTCAGAGATGAACATCCAAAAATAACCACAAGTCATTTTATTCCACAATTATCTGCCAATACACCTTAAAAGGTTTTCTGAATAAATTTACATTTCTTTGCCATTATTACAATTCATAAATATAAATAAATCTGGTACATCAAAAGTTGAAAGCCTAGCCTATTGGTAGTTCCTACCTCAGCTACGGCGGCATCAATGCTTCTAGAAAACTGCGGAACGTCTCCTAATCGCTTGCGAATCGGGAGCTTGGTTCTGTTCATCTTTTCTATCTGTTGTTGTGTGATGAAAGAAGAAAGCAAGGGTGAGCAGCAAGCCCACCAAAATAATATGTATAATGATTAATAGTATATGAGCCTTCTCATAGTACTCGTGAAAGTCTTGGTCAAAAGAAATGAACCAAGTTTGATATCTTAATGCGATGAAGTCGCAAAATATTCAGTATATATACATATATACTTTTCAAAATATTGGAAGTCCTCTTCCATGCATAATACACACAGAGTTCCAGTGTATAACTGTATAAAAATACCGTTGCAAGGTGATCTCATATATCTAACCTTGTCTCAACGTTTTTTTCTGAAAATCTTTGTCATGCATAAGATAATCATTTACTAGATATAAGTTTAAAAGATGAAGTTATAAGGTACTCCAATATACTTATATCTTTCCCAAATACTACTTGAACTACCCCCGTTCAAGTTATAATCAGTTTCAAAGGTTCATCACATAGATGAGACTACAAGACAAGATTTGAATAGATTCAATCTTTGAATATCATTATAAATAATGAAGTTACGAGATACTTCATTAAGTCCCGATATATAAATATATTCATATATATCTCCCATACATTTCCTGAAAACCTCTGTCATGTAAAGTATGAACAGAGTTGCAATATCCAATGAATTTGGAAGGAAAAGATTTTTTGGCATAAACCAGATATCTTGCTGATCAGGCAAAGATACTAATAAGTAACCTTTTCTACTAGTAGATGGATGAATCCCCCACCGGTCATCACCCTGGCCACATAAGGACCTTGTGCTGGACCGCCACCCGGCCTCTTACGCGTTGATGGACTGCCACCCAGCCACTTACACTTTATAGACCGTACCCCGGCCTGTCGCTTATGCCGACTCAATCAGATGGACTTACTTCCCGAACATTGGGCAAGTAATCAAATTGTTTTCTCAAAACAACAACCATGTTGCGAATATAAAATACACCACAGAGCCGGATCCCCAAGATTTTTGAGCGAATATTCAAGTCTCCTTCGAAAGGAAGATCTTAAATCGGAAAACGAGTTTTGGGATCCGCTCTAACTTTTAAAATCATTTTGAAGACTCGAAAACACTTTAAAGAGTGTTTGGAATAATGCTGATTTAATAAAGTAAATCAGTCTCAATATAAAAGAAATATCTGAATATTATTATTTAAATAATATTCCCATAAAGAATAATTGAGGTAGAAGTTGGAAAACTTATACTTGAAATGAGTATTAAATAACCAAAGATATACTTATACGAAAGTACTATCTTTATTTGAATAATCAAAAATAAGTTTGATTATCGACACCTTATTCTTTAATAAAATAAAGAAAATATCTTAGCAAATAATCGGAGTCATAGATCCTCAAATGAATATTCAAATAATATTCATTAAATAATATAAACTGAGTCATAAGCCCTCGAATGAATACTCAAATGATATTCAAATAATAAAATAAACTGAGTCATAAGCCCTCAAATGAATATTCAAATAATAAAATAAAATGAGTCATAAGCCCTCGAATGAATATTCAAATAATATTCAAATAATAAAATAAACTGAGTCATAAGCCCTCGAATGAATATTCGAAATAATATTCGATTAATAAAATAAAAGGAGTCATAAGTCCTCGGATGAATATTCAAGTAATATTCAATTAAGTAAAATAAAGGTATCGAATAAACCTTATCCGATCAATAGTTTTGAAAACCATATCCATATATATATAAATATATATATAAATATATATATATATATATATATATAATATACTCGGGAACATCGACTCCCGGTTTAGAAATATATTCACCTTTGGGTCCCCTATACTAAGGGTATACGCAACTACTGCTTATTTCTAGCATTGGTATTATGCAACTATAAGCATTGAAATCAACAGATAGATAACCAGATTACGAAACAGACATGCATATATACCATATCAGCATGCTCCAATATATCGCAAAAATTGCTAATAACAATCATGCACTTATCACAAGATAATGCATATACATATATTTACATCACAACAACAGTATAACGGGTAGAAAACTTGCCTGAGCGACTGGGGTTACGAATGGCTCGGGACGAGTCTGGTAACCTATAAACAACAAGTAAGTTGGAATTAAACCAAAGTCACTTGTAAATCTATACTTTAACTAACTTAGACTCTAACGCTTGTTTTGCGCTCACTGATTCGCTTAAGTCACTCGAGTACCCTCGGCTCCACCATTTTTAATAATTTAACCTTTATGAGTTTTAAGGCGATTCCTTCGCGAGTGTCTTACCAACTGCCTAACACACTTACCATAAATGTTTCATACATTAATTAACCCTTTTTGGTCTTTAACCTATGTTTCAAAGTAAGGTGAGGGGAAAAGTTTCGTTCGCGAAACGCCGTTACTTGAAACGGTCGTTTCTCCTAAATCGTGCATCAGAATCGAACGAACTATATATCAAAACGAAGCTCGTAACATGAGCTATCTAAACATGGCAGTGGTCATAATCTAGCAGGGGGTTCTCGGGTCCTAATGTTATGCACAAAAACAGTCCAAAGAAAATCAGACGTTACGACGGCTATGTTTACGCGATTATCAATATTTAAACTACTCCAATTAACCACCAACCAACTCATAACCATCAATACAACAAAACTTCACCTAAACCATACCACATCAGTCCATAATCTCCAAGGTTTTCAACTCAAACAACCACAATCAAGACCTATGAACTATAATCAAGCTTCAATTACCAAAACACTTCCAAATCAAACCAAACTACTAATAATCACAATCCATGCTTCTCATTTCACAACACCAACCATTAAACTTACTAAAAAATAAAGTAAAGGCTAGGGTTTGAAGTTTATACCTTCCTTGGGAGGTGTTAAGTTGCTAGGAAGCCTTAGGGAGCCTCCTACAAGCTTGATCTTTCCAAAGAAATCAAGAACACAAAGTTAGGCTTTGAAGTTTCTAAAAGTCCGATTTAAAGAACTGTAAAAATTAGGGTCTTACCATGATTATTTGGACGATACTTGTGAACAAGAGTTGTAGGCCATCTCAATACCTTTCCAATGAGCTATAGAACACAATATTTGAGTGAGAAATGAAGGAGATACAGCAGTTTTAGTGTTCTGGTTCTGTTTTGGCCGAGAGCATGAAGAACAATGCCTTGGTTTCTTTTTGATTTTGATGAAAAATGATTTGCTTGGCTTGGTTGGTTTGATTTTTGTGTTTGTTTTAGTAAATTACCTAGTTGCCCTTGATTTTGTGTGGTTAAAAAGCCACCACATCTCCTTCCTTCCCATGTCATGCTTGTGTCATCCTCATGATGTCATCCTCCCCTCCTTGTCCTCTTTCTATTGGTTGGATGACATCATCCCCACTAATCCCCTTGATTAACTTCCTAATCGTTTGCCTAATGACCGCTGATCTGTTATACGGTTCGCTTAACTTTCATTTTCGTTTATCGTTTGAGGGATCATACCCGGGATCTTATTACTTAGGTTCCCTTAACCTTTCTCAATATATTATATTCCTTTTATGATCCTATCCTATAATCCTTTAATTTAAATCCTTTTTATCCTGTTACCTTTTTCTCAAATCTTTCCGTATCTAGTGTATTTCCGGGAAAAATCAAAGTGTTCGGATTTGGATTCTGACGATCTTTACATACACTTATATCCCATATAAAGTACTAATAAAATCTCAGAATATCCATATCAGAACCCCTACATAGTGTGGCATGAAAAGTTTTCTCATTCAGCAAAAACACTATTCATAAGGGTTTCAAAAATTTCCCAAAAATTGGGGTTATTACAGTCTCCCCTCCTTAAAAGGATTCCGTCCCGGAATCAGATAGAAAGTGAATAGGGATACTCTCTTAGCATTGCACTTTCTAACTCTCGAGTAAATTTTCCCACATTGTGGTTCTACCATCAAACTCTTACTAGTTTGATAACCCTTCTCCTAAGCACTCGTTCCTTTTTACTCTATACCCTTCCTGGTTGCTCCATATAGGTTACGTCTGGTTGCATGTCTAAGCGCTCATATGCCCCTATTTGTCTGGCATCCGAATTACACTTCCTTAACATTGATACGTGGAACACGTTATGAACTTGCTACAGGTTCGGGGGTAGGGCTAGCTCATATGCTAACTTCCCAAACGTCTTAATATATCCAAGGGTCCAACAAATTGTAGACTTAGCTTTCCTTTCTTTCCGAACCTCATCAATCTTTTTTAAGGGTTTCCAAGGGGATACCTATAACATTACTAGGCCCCCTATTTCATACTCTTTGTCCTTTTTTTTTGAGTCAAATCAGCATACCTCTTATGTCCATCTTGGGTTACTACCAGCCGTCCTCTGATTAGATCTATTATAACCCTGGTCCTTTGGACTACTGCGGGTCCGAGCATCTTGCGCTCTACAACTTCATCATAACATAAGGGAGATCGACATTATCTTCCCTCAAGGATCTCATAAGGTGACACCTCGATAATGACATATGATCTATTGTCGTGATATAACTAAATCCGCGTTAAGTGATCATTCCAAATTCTTTCAAGTCTATTGCACAGACTCTCATTATAGCGTTTAGCATTAGAGCTTTTGCTTCTCAATACCCATTCTTTTCTAGTTCGTAATCGCTACAACCTTCCGTTCCTAATATTATACTAGTTATACTTTTGCTCGTTAGCGTTCTATAACCTTTTAATGACCACGACAACCTTAGTATCACGAATGTGTTTCCATTCCGCATACTACCACTACTTTATTACTCCTTTTTCAGTTGTTTCTATTTTCCAAAATTTGATCAATCAAATAGAAGTAAAGGAATTTGTTGAGAGATCACTATGATCATGAACACTTGTTATATTGTATAGTTAGTACAGAAGGTGGCCAGCCTTTAGTACTTGACAAGCAATTAAACAATAGATGGTATCCTACTAGGCTTCTATCACACAGATAGATAGTCATTCGGCAATACCTCCCCTTCTGGAAGGGTTGTTCTTCTCAAATTACATGAAATGAAAAGAAGAGAAAAGAACGAACTGAAGAGAATTGTATATAAAAAAAATATATACTGCCACAAAATATCTGGCTTGGAACCTACCTCTGAATTATAGAGGTTTGTCATAGGAGAACAAAACATAAATGTATTTATATCAGCATCAAGTATTATAGCATCGTATTTCCCATGCCTAATTATTTTTATTCCATCCATCATTCTATGGACCCATGCTCTTCCTCGAGCTTATACACAATCACCTTTGAAACTCCCTCGATATCGAAAATCGAATCTGGGATCTCATTCTAGACCTCATCGTTACTAGAATCCATTTCTATACCGCAACCTTCTTCGTATGGGTAATATTACTCTTTATCGATAAGAAGGAATAAATATATCATAGGTAGATAATTGACTTAATTAGTCTATCAATGATAACTTATACACCACCACGACCCGATTAGTGGTACTTACTCTCAACATCCATTCCAATACAACTCTCACGGTTGTAAGTAATCAGCTCATTACTCTCAGAATCATTCCTACATTACTATGGCCCACCGTTGACCTACTGTAGTCATTCGTTTTCCATGAAGTTTTAATAGCTAACCATACGGAGTCCATTCATATCATATCGAATTCTTCTAAGGAGGTAACATGATCACCGTTCTTGATTCATGAAGAACACTCCTGATCCTGACGTACATTCATGACGTGAAGCAGATAAAAATTGCAGAAGAGTTTCAATCAAAGCAATGATAGCAGGTTAATACCATTCTTAATCATATGCCTTAAATAGAAGACTTAACTCAAAGGTTCGTCTAGTCCTTTTGGAAACATGGTCCTGGCTTATCCCAAGATAGGACCTCCTAAGATAGATAGCCCGTTCATGGCGATTACACGAATTAAACTTTTACCAACTACTATTACGGTTGGGTATTGCACAGTCATCAGAAGGAATGTCAATCTTCCAAACCATGATACAACCTTCACAGTTTTAACCATCATCACTGTATTCCTCTGGCACAAGCGCCTATAATTATCCTCTTACCTTTAAAGTGTCGGCCACCTCTTTGGCCTTTCCTGATATTAAAATTTCCTTATAGTCAATGTCATTTTAACCACCTCCAAATAAATTTTCTACCTTATTTCAATCACTGCTTTTGTGAAGATGTATTCCTTAAAATCTGATGAGTAAAAAAATATCACCATTTTTCCATAAGTTATTGCCTCAGTCTTTAGAGGTTAATCATTGTCACGACTGACTCTCAATCATACTTAGAACATCTTTTATCTTAAGTCCTAATTGCCCTGAATAATTTCGACCTTTACTGGTTCGATCCATACTTTCTTGTGGTTTAACACGTGCCCCACTTGGCACCATTATAATTATGTCATATTTCCTTTATCAACATTTTTATTCTTGAGAATTTCGAATATTTCCTTTCTCCTTGTAAAACCTCTAAGGTTATCCTTCAATCGTTCCTCCTGTATTCCCTATATACAGGGCATATCAAAATACCATTTACTGATACTAGAACCATTGTCTATATACTTCTGAAAAATTTCTCCACTGATCCTTAAAGGTTATTATTACCTTAATCCTTTCCAATTCATACTGTCAAAACTCATACTATCCCTATTAAGGGTGAAATGCCAACCTTTATGCATTCCCCTAGGATTCGTTTTAAGTTACCGATGTTCTATCCTTAATTCCACCTTTAAAAAGGTATAAGCATCCTTCCATTGATAAATAAAGTCATATATCCCTGATAAGGGTATCTTATTCAATCATTTCCACCTCGATAGTCTATACCGAATTTCACAATAGCATCCTTATTCAAGTTAAGGTCAATCCACATGGCCTCGAAAAGATAAAAATGGTTATCCGCTTTTCTTTCCTGATTTGGTAATGATCACATGGATGATCTGGAAGATATTGGTCGTGTTCAACGTGAACTTCTTCTTAATAAATCCTTATTTACTTTTGTTGTTTATCTCAACAGTCATCTCAATGTTGGGATATCTTTCATACCTGGCGTCTCCCTTCCTGGGTATCAAGCCACCCGTCTTACACTTCACATTCTTGAAGGTCACTTCCTTCATCCAATTTTCTTAATTTCTTACTTTCTTGTCTCCTCAGTCTATCCGCGTCTCATATTTAACCTTCGAACTATCTCAAGTTTTCCTCAAATCCTCCCAACTTACAGGGGATTAAATATATGTATCTCTTATGCCTTCACCCAGCAATTTTAACTCATGGTGAATCACCCTCATCCTGACGATTACATACTTTTTCTATTTCTATTGCTACGAGTCTTTAGGGTTTCCTCATACCCAATTCCTTTATCATTCCTCAAACTCTATTGCCTTTATATTCCTTTCCACTTCAGTTTCTTTTTATTTTCCTTTCTCTTATCGTTATTTCATGGACCAACACAACATAAACATTGATTTCAAACATCCCGTCATTCTGGATTCGTGTCCTCAGAACGAATCTTGACAACTTTTACAACTTAGATTCATAATTTATCATACTCGTCTGCCTTTGTTCTAGCTCCAAAGCTTTTACACTATCTCCTTATCTTTGGGAATTACTTTCCCGAAAACAATTGACTGAACTTAAATCAGTTTATTCTAACCTCTGGCTCCGTGCCTTTCTTGGTCTTTCACCAGCGGGTGGTCTCTCTCTTAGGAGGGTAAGTGACAAAACAGTCCTTTTGAGATTCGTCAATCATTTAGAATCTCAAATGATTCCTATATTTCCTTTAGCCAGGCTCTTGCCTCGATTGGGCCAGCTTGTTCCTTGGAACTCTGAGAGCTTAGCGACTTAGAGGTCCTGAAAGAATTTCACACCACATTGTTTCCTCAAGGTGGTGGTTGGGGATAATAGTCTAAGTTCTGTCTAGACAGGTCCATGAATTGCCGTATAGGAGTACCGTCTCGGGTCTCCTTTCCTTACTCGACTTTCTATTTCCTTAGTATGAAATGTTTCATCCTACTCCCCATAATTGGGGTCATCTTTTAATTTAAAATCCTCATTTTCCACTCCATTATGTCATGGGTTCCTTCTATCTTGATGGCGACCTCCCTGACTATCACGTTCAGGGTTTGCTCTAAATCTTATTCCTCAAACTATGGCTCTCATCTAAGTTCTCATCCTTACGCTCTTGAACTTTCGGAACCCAAATTCTATAGGAATACCTCATTATTCCCTTATTATCTTTCTCGATATTAATCTTTTATCTAATTGTTGGCTCTCTGCCTTCATTCATAACTTTTTCTGGCACAATATGATCTTTTCCAATAATTCGGGCTGTATTGCAATCTCAAACAACTTTTCGGTACCGGCTCCGGTTACCTTCACTTCTATTTCCATTTTCTCAAAATCTCTTATAAACTCTCCAAAAGACATTATCATCTTGAGTCTCTCTTTTTTACTAAGGGCATCAGCCACCATATTGGCTTTCCCCGAATGATAAAGAATCTCCCAATCATTATTCTTGATTAGCTCTAACTGCCTCCTCTGGCATATGTTGAGCTCTTTCTACGTGAAAATGTACTAGAACACTTATGGCTTAGGTAATTCTCGCACTTCTCTCCATACAAGTAGTGCCTCCAATATTTAGGGTAAACTATTGCCACGAGCCTAAGCTCATGAGCGGGGATATCGAATTTCATACTACCTTAATTGTCTTGACATGTACGCGATTACCTTACCGTGCTCCATAAGCACGCACCCTAAGCCCTTGTGCGAAGCGTCACTACACTTCACAAAATCTCCTTTTCCATCCAGCAACGCCAGCATAGGGGCCATCACCAACCTCTGCTTCAGTTTTTGAAAGCTGTTCTCGCATTTCTCTGTCCATTCGAACTTCTCAGTCTTACAAGTAAGCCGCATTAAAGGGGCTACTATCTTTACAACTTGAACGAACCTCCGGTAGTGACCGGCCAATCCTACCTCTGGTAGTCGACCAAACCATGGTCATCAATTCATCAGTGGTCCTTTATCCAATCCTGTCAGGATCCTCCATGGGATCCTCCTCAACAACTATCCCTTATAGGACAACATCCTCAACCGCTAAATCCTCAATATCAACATCATCCGGTCCTGCATTAGGACACTCTATCGGATCCACAATCCGATCTCCAATTAGTAATAAAATATCATCGCGATGTCGCTCCTCAACCTCAGGGTTCGGAGTCCCGCTACCATATACGATAACGAACTACGCTCCTATCACGATATTTATAAGGGTTCCCATAAGGGTTTTAACTGTCAGTGCTACGTTAGGTAGCCCGACTATGAACTTGGCAAGAGTTCTTATTATCTTAGTTAACTTATTATCTTAACGTCCCATCATCTCTGAGGTTTATAACGCTTAGCTCTGATACCATTTCTGTAACACCCCCAGATCCGGGGTCGGGGATCCGGGTCGTCACGAGTTCCATTTCCCTTAATAACACCCAATCTTAATAATTACTCAACTACTCTGTACTGTGACCCCACAATAAACACACACACCACACGTTATAGTCTCAGAGATGAACATCCAAAAATAACCACAAGTCATTTTATTCCACAATTATCTGCCAATACACCTTAAAAGGTTTTCTGAATAAATTTACATTTCTTTGCCATTATTACAATTCATAAATATAAATAAATCTGGTACATCAAAAGTTGAAAGCCTAGCCTATTGGTAGTTCCTACCTCAGCTACGACGGCATCAATGCTTCTAGAAAACTGCGGAACGTCTCCTAATCGCTTGCGAATCGGGAGCTTGGTTCTGTTCATCTTTTCTATCTGTTGTTGTGTGATGAAAGAAGAAAGCAAGGGTGAGCAGCAAGCCCACCAAAATAATATGTATAATGATTAATAGTATATGAGCCTTCTCATAGTACTCGTGAAAGTCTTGGTCAAAAGAAATGAACCAAGTTTGATATCTTAATGCGATGAAGTCGCAAAATATTCAGTATATATACATATATACTTTTCAAAATATTGGAAGTCCTCTTCCATGCATAATACACACAGAGTTCCAGTGTATAACTATATAAAAATACCATTGCAAGGTGATCTCATATATCTAACCTTGTCTCAACGTTTTTTTCTGAAAATCTTTGTCATGCATAAGATAATCATTTACTAGATATAAGTTTAAAAGATGAAGTTATAAGGTACTCCAATATACTTATATCTTTCCCAAATACTACTTGAACTACCCCCGTTCAAGTTATAATCAGTTTCAAAGGTTCATCACATAGATGAGACTACAAGACAAGATTTGAATAGATTCAATCTTTGAATATCATTATAAATAATGAAGTTACGAGATACTTCATTAATCCCGATATATAAATATATTCATATATATCTCCCATACATTTCCTGAAAACCTCTGTCATGTAAAGTATGAACAGAGTTGCAATATCCAATGAATTTGGAAGGAAAAGAATTTTTGGCATAAACCAGATATCTTGCTGATCAGGCAAAGATACCAATAAGTAACCTTTTCTACTAGTAGATGGATGAATCCCCCACCGGTCATCACCCTGGCCACATAAGGACCTTATGCTGGACCGCCACCCGGCCTCTTACGTGTTGATGGACTGCCACCCAGCCACTTACACTTTATAGACCATACCCTGGCCTGTCGCTTATGCCGACTCAATCAGATGGACTTACTTCCCGAACATTGGGCAAGTAATCAAATTGTTTTCTCAAAACAGCAACCATGTTGCGAATATAAAATACACCACAGAGCCGGATCCCCGAGATTTTTGAGCGAATATTCAAGTCTCCTTCGAAAGGAAGATCTTAAATCGGAAAACGAGTTTTGGGATCCGCTCTAACTTTTAAAATCATTTTGAAGACTCGAAAACACTTTAAAGAGTGTTTGGAATAATGCTGATTTAATAAAGTAAATCAGTCTCAATATAAAAGAAATATCTGAATATTATTATTTAAATAATATTCCCATAAAGAATAATTGAGGTAGAAGTTGGAAAACTTATACTTGAAATGAGTATTAAATAACCAAAGATATACTTATACGAAAGTACTATCTTTATTTGAATAATCAAAAATAAGTTTGATTATCGACACCTTATTCTTTAATAAAATAAAGAAAATATCTTAGCAAATAATCGGAGTCATAGATCCTCAAATGAATATTCAAATAATATTTATTAAATAATATAAACTGAGTCATAAGCCCTCGAATGAATACTCAAATGATATTCAAATAATAAAATAAACTGAGTCATAAGCCCTCGAATGAATATTCAAATAATAAAATAAAATGAGTCATAAGCCCTCGAATGAATATTCAAATAATATTCAAATAATAAAATAAACTGAGTCATAAGCCCTCAAATGAATATTCGAAATAATATTCGATTAATAAAATAAAAGGAGTCATAAGTCCTCGGATGAATATTCAAGTAATATTCAATTAAGTAAAATAAAGGTATCGAATAAACCTTATTCGATCAATAGTTTTGAAAACCATATCCATATATATATAAATATATATATATATAATATACTCGGGAACATCGACTCCCGGTTTAGAAATATATTCACCTTTGGGTCCCCTATACTAAGGGTATACGCAACTACTGCTTATTTCTAGCATAGGTATTATGCAACTATAAGCATTGAAATCAACAGATAGATAACCAGATTACGAAACAGACATGCATATATACCATATCAGCATGCTCCAATATATCGCAAAAATTGCTAATAACAATCATGCACTTATCACAAGATAATGCATATACATATATTTACATCACAACAACAGTATAACGGGTAGAAAACTTGCCGGAGCGACTGGGGTTACGAATGGCTCGGGATGAGTCTGGTAACCTATAAACAACAAGTAAGTTGGAATTAAACCAAAGTCACTTGTAAATCTATACTTTAACTAACTTAGACTCTAACGCTTGTTTTGCGCTCACTGATTCGCTTAAGTCACTCGAGTACCCTCGGCTCCACCATTTTTAATAATTTAACCTTTACGAGTTTTAAGGCGATTCCTTCGCGAGTGTCTTACCAACTGCCTAACACACTTACCATAAATGTTTCATACATTAATTAACCCTTTTTGGTCTTTAACCTATGTTTCAAAGTAAGGCGAGGGGAAAAGTTCCGTTCGCGAAACGCCGTTACTTGAAACAGTCGTTTCTCCTAAACCGTGCATCGGAATCGAACGAACTATATATCAAAACGAAGCTCGTAACATGAGCTATCTAAACATGGCAGTGGTCATAATCTAGCAGGGGGTTCTTGGGTCCTAATGTTATGCACAAAAACAGTCCAAAGAAAATCGGACGTTACGACGGCTATGTTTACGCGATTACCAATGTTTAAACTACTCCAATTAACCACCAACCAACTCATAACCATCAATACAACAAAACTTCACCTAAACCATACCACATCAGTCCATAATCTCCAAGGTTTTCAACTCAAACAACCACAATCAAGACCTATGAACTATAATCAAGCTTCAATTACCAAAATACTTCCAAATCAAACCAAACTACTAATAATCACAATCCATGCTTCTCATTTCACAACACCAACCATTAAACTTACTAATAAATAAAGTAAAGGCTAGGGTTTGAAGTTTATACCTTCCTTGGGAGGTGTTAAGTTGCTAGGAAGCCTTAGGGAGCCTCCTACAAGCTTGATCTTTCCAAAGAAATCAAGAACACAAAGTTAGGCTTTGAAGTTTCTAAAAGTCCGATTTAAAGAACTGTAAAAATGAGGGTCTTACCATGATTATTTGGACGAGACTTATGAACAATAGTTGTAGGCCATCTCAATACCTTTCCAATGAGCTATAGAACACAATATTTGAGTGAGAAATGAAGGAGATACAGCAGTTTTAGTGTTCTGGTTCTGTTTTGGCCGAGAGCATGAAGAACAATGCCTTGGTTTCTTTTTGATTTTGATGAAAAATGATTTGCTTGGCTTGGTTGGTTTGATTTTTGTGTTTGTTTTAGTAAATTACCTAGTTGCCCTTGATTTTGTGTGGTTAAAAAGCCAACACATCTCCTTCCTTCCCATGTCATGCTTGTGTCATCCTCATGATGTCATCCTCCCCTCCTTGTCCTCTTTCTATTGGTTGGATGACATCATCCCCACTAATCCCCTTGATTAACTTCCTAATCGTTTGCCTAATGACCGCTGATCTGTTATACGGTTCGCTTAACTTTCGTTTTCGTTTATCGTTTGAGGGATCATACCCGGGATCTTATTACTTAGGTTCCCTTAACCTTTCTCAATATATTATATTCCTTTTATGATCCTCTCCTATAATCCTTTAATTTAAATCCTTTTTATCCTGTTACCTTTTTCTCAAATCTTTCCGTATCTAGTGTATTTCCGGGAAAAATCAAAGTGTTCGGATTTGGATTCTGACGATCTTTACATACACTTATATCCCATATAAAGTACTAATAAAATCTCAGAATATCCATATCAGAACCCCTACATAGTTGGCATGAAAAGTTTTCTCATTCAGCAAAAACACTATTCATAAGGGTTTCAAAAATTTCCCAAAAATTGGGGTTATTACAAAAAGCTACTCAAAATGAATGTCTGTATAGTAGTTTTCTATCTCAGGAGGAACCTAAGAAAGTGGAAGAAGCCTTAATGGATCCAGATTGGATATTAGCTATGCAGGAAGAGCTGAACCAATTTGAGAGAAACAAAGTTTGGAAGCTGGTACCCAAGCCAAAGAACAAGAGTTCCATTGACACAAAATGGGTATTCAGAAAAAAGATGGATGAAAATGGCATTGTCATAAGGAATAAAGCCAGATTGGTTGCTAAAGGCTATTCTCAACAAGAGGGAATAGATTTTGATGAAACATTTGCTCCAGGTGCAAGACTTGAAGCCATCAGAATCTTTCTAGCCTATGCAGCTAATGCCAATTTCAAAGTCTATCAGATGGATGTCAAGAGTGCATTTCTAAATGGGGAATTGGAGGAAGAAGTTTATGTAAGCCAACCTCCAGGTATTGAAGATCAAAATTTTCCAGACCATGTGTATTATCTGTTGAAAGCACTCTATGGACTAAAGCAAGCACCTAGAGCCTGGTATGAGACTTTGTCAAAGTTCCTTCTAGATAATCATTTCACAAGAGGTACTGTTGACAAAACTCTCTTCTTTAGAAATGTTAATGGCTCTAAGATACTTGTACAAATTTATGTAGATGATATTATATTTGGATCTACAGATGATAAGCTTTGTAAAAAGTTTGCTAAATTAATGCAAAGTAAATATGAAATGAGCATGATGGGAGAGCTAACTTACTTTCTTGGGTTACAAGTAAAACAAGTTAGTAGTGGAATTTTCATTAGTCAAACTAAATATATTTATGATCTTTTAAAGAAGTTTGACTTAATGGATTGTTCACCTGCAAAAACTCCCATGGCCACTACCACTAAGCTTGAATTAAACAAGGCTGAAAAGTCTGTGGATATTACAAGTTATAGAGGCATGGTTGGCTCACTTTTATATTTAACTGCTAGTAGACCTGATATAATGTTTTCTACATGTCTCTGTGCTAGATTTCAAGCTGACCCTAAAGAATCTCACTTAGTGGCCATTGAAAGAATTTTCAGATATCTCAAGGGGACTCCAAATCTAGGAATTTGGTACCCTAGAGAGTCTGGTTTTGATCTAATTGGCTACTCAGATGCAGATTATGCAGGTTGCAAAATAGACAGGAAAAGCACAACAGGCACCTGTCAATTTCTAGGGAACAAGCTTGTATCATGGTTCAGCAAGAAGCAGAATTCTGTTTCCACATCAATAGCTGAAGCTGAGTACATTGCAGCTGGTAGTTGCTGTGCACAAATACTATGGATGAGGAACCAGTTATTTGACTATGGTATGACTGTTGACAAAATTCCAATATTTGGTGACAACACAAGTGCCATTGCCATTACTGAAAATCCAGTGCAGCACTCAAGAACCAAGCACATTGATATCAAGTACCACTTCATTAGGGAACATGTGATGAAAGGTACAGTGGAACTTCATTTTATTCCAAGTGAACAACAAATTGCAGACATATTTACCAAGCCACTTGATGAATCAACATTCACAAGATTGGTAAGTGAGCTAGGTATGCTTAATTACTCTTAAAATTCATGTCCTTATTGCAATTTGAATTGAAGCCTGAAATGTATTAGCTGCAAGAACAAATTTGATTTTTAACACAGATTATTCCATCAACGGATATTCCCTATCCGTTGAAAGTCAAAATTGTTCTGTCAACGGATGTTCATTATCCGTTGAAAGTCATACACATTTCTGGAATTTTTATTCGTCAACGGATAAAACTGAAGTGCTCTTCAACGGATGACAGTATACCTTATCCGTTGAAATATCACATTAGTCGATTCAGGTGTTTCACAACCGTTGATTCTATTGTCTTAACCGTTGATACTCATACATACAGCTGTATGTATTTGTTTTAAAGGTAGTTTTTAGAATACTTACAGTTTATTCTTAAACGGCTGAAATTCACTTACATATATTTATTGTTTAATCTCTTATTTATGCTTTTTAATTTGAGAAAGTATATAAGCCCTTCTGATTTTTCATTTTTTTTACTTTACGCTTTCTTGAAATTTCAAAGCTTTTACCATTTTCTCTCTGCAAAACCTTCAAGTTATTCTCTGCAAATTCTACTCACAACAATGGTACCAGTAGTAAAGATTATGTCTCAATCCGGATTCATCTATGAGAAGAACAATTTCATAGCTTTGGTAGAAAAGAATGAAGCCCACTCCGATTATCACAAAATGATGGACTTCATCAAAAACTGTAAACTTAGCTATGCAATGCTGGAAGCCCCAACGATTTACTGTGAAGTAGTTGAGGAGATTTGGACAACTGCTGAGTTCAACTCAATAGATATGACTATCTCCTTCACTCTCAAAGGTAAAAATCACTGTGTTAACTGTGATGATTTACTAGCATGTTTTAAATTACCTGAGAACAATGCCATGACACCACACACTGATAATGATGTATCCAGCATGTTAGATTCCATAGGTTATTCTCTTAACTCTGCTAGTTTAGGGAGTATTAAAAGAAAAGGCCTTAGGAAAGAATGGAGTTTTCTTGGGGATGCCTTTATCAAGGTTTTCTCTGGGAAAATTAGCAATTTTGATGCCATAACTTCATCTCTTGTTAATATGCTCTATATGCTTGTTTCTGATAGGTATTTTAATTTTAGCAACTATGTTATGCTAGAATTGGGTACTAGATTAGGTAACAAAGCTAATAGATCTAATAACATCTATTATGCTAGATTCTTTATGTTATTGGCTAACCATGTTGCTGAAGGTTTGGTCATAACCAATGAGAATAATAAACTCAAGTGCTGGGCACAAGAGAAAAGAATTCTTGCAGATTTATTGAGAATGGATCTCAACAGCAGTGTGCCATTGGTATATTTACCAATCATGAATGCACCTCAGGTAAGTGAGGTAATTGCTTCTACAACTCCTACTTCTTCCAACCCCTCTATTTCTTTATCTTCTAGTGTGGCCATGGAATCTGTGACAATGCCCCAACAGATTCCTACCAAGGTCACCAAAACTAAACTTTCAAAATCAAAGACAAAGAAAACTACCTCTGTTGTTTCTCAAAAGACAACAGTTGTAACATCTACCATTAACCTTGAAGGGAGTGAACAGGGTGTGAGTGGTGAGGGGAGGGGTGAACATCAAAGAAACCCCCAGGATAAGGAAGGAGAGATAAGTGCTTCCCAAGCTAGCCAAGCCACAATTTCTCAAAAAGCTGTGGTGGTTGAAAGGGTTACTAGCATATCCCTAGCTGCATCCTCCCAAAAGGATGTAACTATTGAAAATAGTTCCCAACCAGGAACACAGAACAAACGAGGGAGGGACACTAAAGCCAAACACTCACCAACAAAAGCCTTTATTAGAAGAAAGAGAGCAAGAACCCAATCTTCTACACAGGGTGCACACACTGCACAGATACATCCATCTGTATCTATGCCTTCTCAAACTCAGTTTGATGTGGCTCCAATAAATGTGGAGTCACAGCCCCATTCTCTCACAATTAACACACATCAATCACCACACACTTCTTCACCATCTCTAGATGTGGATATGTTATTCCCATCAATTCCCGATTCTCCCTCTTTACAACTCAGGGAGGAGCCCCACTCAAATACAGGTGATCATCATCTTTTAGATGATTTGTTGGATCACCCGCAAATTCTTTCAGATGTAATTGAAGGATCTGTGTCAACAAAACTCATATCAATCTACACAGATTCAACAGTTATATCACTTTCAATTTCTACTTCTTTTCCTTCTTCAACGGATATCACTCATCCGTTGACAAGTGGTTGTTCTTCAACGGATAAGCTTAACAGCAGTTATCCGTTGATACCATCCGTTTCAACTTCAACGGCTATTCCTCATCCGTTGATAGTCTCTACACACACAACTGAAACAATTCCAAGTATAGAAGACTTGATTACTGTACAATCACTTCTAGGACTGAGGGAAGGGAGTGACAATTTGAGTGAGAGGCTGAGTTGCTCCCAGGCAAAAGGAGAGATTGAGAGCTCAAACATGCATGCTATTTTTTCCAGCATGGCAAAAGTAAGTGAGAGGAGTACCACCTTAGTAGGTGAAGGTGAGGGAGTGAGTTGTGTGAGCCAGGGGGAGCCCCTGATGCAAGAACATAGAGAAAATGAGAGAAAGGCAGGTACAGCAGAAATAAGGATGGATCCAGCCATTGCTAGTGAGTCAATGATTGTGAATGATGCTGAAAAGGAAAGACAATTTCAGCAACATTACAAAGCTGTTATTGATAACATTTCCTTGGATGCTGACACTTTTACTCATCCTGTTTCAGCCTATCAATTATTGGATGCACAGGGCAATGTGGAGGCAGAAAAGACACTACATCTAGTACATACAACAGAATCTCTTCAAAGGGATAAAGCTGCTATTAACAAGATGCCTTCTACAGTTGGTGAGTCATCTGAGGAATTTGGAGTAAATTCTGATGATGATGACTCTGTTTCTTTTGATGGAAGCATGAACTTAGGGGGAGATGAAGGCCCTAGTTCTATTCCAAATCTACCTGAATGGGCCTTCACAAAGGAGTCTACAACAGGGCAATTCAATGTCTCCTTAGTCAAACAAATCAGTACTATCAAACAGGCCATTCAGAAAACTTCTCATGCTGGTACAAAGGCTATCCTTACAGCTCACTTGGACTCACTGCATCTCATGAAGTTGCAGCAAGTAAGACAGAATCTGAGTATGGATGAACTCAGAAAGGATATTGCTGACTTGAAATCCTACAATTCTGAAAAATTGGATTCAGTCATGCCCTATGGTACAATGCAGGACATTTTGTTGAGATTGAAAAAGGAATCACATACTGAAAAGAGGCTGGCCAAATTGGAAGACAGAGTTCAAGTTATTGAAGATTCTGTGGCCACCATTCTTCACAACCAACAATCTCAAACAAATCTACTTATGCAGCTGGCAAAAGCACAGGGCTTGACCCCTCTCCTTGATGATAACAAAAAGGGGGAGAGTAAAAGGGAAGGGGAAGGAGAGCCATCTACAAAAATCCAAATATCTAAAGTGCTAGTTCCTGCCATCACTACTTCTCCAATCATTCAAATCAAAGGAAAGCCTGATAGAATTGATTTAATCCAGCTAGCAGCAGCTGAAATTCAAGTGAAAGAGCAAAGGAGGAGAATTGATGAAAGGATGCAATAGCTGTTTGGCTCTACACAAGATAAATCAATATCTGTGAAACATAGCACAAAGGTTGAACCAATCAATATGGAGCACAAGCCAGAAAGGAGAAATAAGGTTGGAGAGACTTCTTTCAAGAATCTAAAACCTATGGTTCTCAAGCCCAACACTAGATCCAGCAAGGACTCCACAAAGAACCCTCTAGACTTTGCTCAGATGAAAGAAGTGGACTTTCCTCTTCAAAAGCCTGATGAAGACAAAGTTTTGGGTACTAGCATCATAAAACACAAGGAGACCATGGATGAGGCAGTAAGGAGAAACATGGCTATTATCTTTAGAGAGGGAAAGAGCATATGTGTGATGCAAGGACATACCAAATTCTCAATAGCCAAGAGGGAAGAAACCAAAAGGTTAAAGAAAGAAGCTGAAAAACTCAAGGCTGACAAAAGAGCACAAGCAAAGCTTGAACAAAAGCTAAAGTCAAGTCTAGTTGAAAATGAGAAAGGAATTGAAGTCAGGGGTGAAGACAAGATTGCAAACTTAGATGAGGTTTTTGGGAGTATATTTGGTGAAAGTATGGAGGAAAAAGAGGAATGGCAGAAGGGAAACAGAAGAAAGGCCAAGGCACATAGAAGGAGTGAAGGCAACACTGAAGAAACTAAATCTCTACCTTCCATACATGAACCCTTTGTTGCTGATCCCACTATAAACATCCATGGTGAACCAATCATCCCAAAAGAGGAACCTATTGATTGGGACACCATCAATTTGCCTACCTTTTTAACCACTCTTCCACTACCAAAGAAACAGAAAAGAAAATCCAAATCTACACCTCCCCTAAACTCTAAGAAATTCACTCAAAAACATAAACCTAACCCTAAGCCACCCATTTCTAAAGATGATTATGTTCACATCTGTGACATAAAAGAAATTTCAGACATTGAACTCTATCTGGATGAGCTGGAGGATGTAAGGGGAATTGCTGCTTACAGACAGCTACCAGAGAGATTGGTGTTCAGATACAAAGGAGCTGGGGAAAGAACATGGCCTCTCTACAGGATTCTGAATGAAGGCTACTTTACCTTGATCAGAGTCTTTTCATCCATACAAAAGGATTCTGGCTTTACCAAGACTGAAATTCTCAACAAGATTGCCAACATAAGGAAAACTTGGAGGGAGCCCAATGCCTTGCCCAGAACCTTACTCATTCAAGAAAGGGGAACTATAATTCACAAATCACCTCATTGGTTGATGGAATTCAGAGATGATAAAGGAGTCAGAAGATTTTTCAGACTTGAAGACCAACTCAAGATTGCCAGCAATGAAACTCTCAAAGAAATGCAATCTAAGTTGGATATCAGTGATGAAGATGAAGCTGAATTCTTCAGACAACTCCAACTCCAAATTGAGGAAAATGACAAAGGGATAGGAAAGAAAACCAGGGATCAAAGAAGAAAAAGATGATTTGCTCAGGCTAGAGGAGCATCCTTGGAAATACTGTAAATCTTCAATTACCTTCTAGTACATACACTTTTGCAGCACTTTTGAATTTCTACTTAGTTTCAGTTCATATAATTGTTAAGTGTTTTGTTATCATCAAGTTAACCTTGAATTTATGTCTACAATTCTTATAGACATAAATAGGGGGAGATTGTTAGGAATATATGTGCATTAGTTTGATGATATGTTTAACAAAACACTTAAGTAGAAATCTAGTGTTTGTAGCCTCAACGGATAAGACCATTTTGGCTATCCGTTGATGGTGTAGCTTTACTTAGAAATAAGTCTAGTGTTGTAGCACATTTCAGTCTCTGAATTTGAGATATAAATTCTTAAATGTTGAGGGAAATTATAAGTCATGTTGACTACTAGAGGATATGCAGATAGGAAGGCCAATTGTAAGTATTTCATGCCTTGTAATTTTGTATAAATGAAATGGTGTCAACGGATAACTTAAAGACCTTCAATGGATGAGAAACAAAGCTTCAACGGATGTCTCTAAAGCTTCAACGGATAACATCCTTCAACGGATGAGTGCATCAACGGATAGAGCTTCAACTGCTAACACATTAACGGATAAAGCCATCAACGGATGAAGGCTTAAACGGATGTTCTGTTAAATAGCAGTTGACAAGTGGTAGTTGTACCTACAAACAGAGGCACATGGGTTGACAGAGACAACTGAGATGTGGTAGCCTATTTCAGGAACATCAGAAAAAGCAGCCGTTCTACTCTAGTATAAAGAGGCAATAGTCAACAATGCACTGGAGTAAAATGGAGAAGAAACAAGTGGAGAACTTATTTTATTATTGTACTTTTTATCTTTGTCTTCACTTGTAAACTTGGTGATATATAAACCAAGTTGCAGCTAGTAATTAGAAGAGAATTTTTCCAGAGCTGTTTAGAAAAATCTTGAGAGAAAAATTATCTAGTTTGTACTAGGACGCAGCTGTGATCAACTTCTTGAATCACAGATTTTCTGAAATACCATCTCTGGTGGAACAACAATCCACCAGAAAAGTTTTTAAGGTCTGTTGTGTTCTTTACATTAGTGTTTGAATATATATCTGTCAGTATTAGCTTAAAGCAATTCATACACTTGTTTATCTTAAACACAGAGCCTTTGAAACTGCTCAAAACTTGAAAAAGTTTTGAGATTTACATTCAACCCCCCTTCTGTAAATCTCATTGTTAGTTCATTAGGAATAACAATCATCTTTTCCATCAGTAATTTCTTCTTCCTCAGGAGGTACATAAGGCTTGATAGGTTCACCAACCTTTTCTTTACCCTTGGATCTTGGATCTATCTGTGGTTGTGATCTAGCCAAAGTTTCTTCAGTATGTATCCTTTCTTTGATCACAATGCCTTTAGGTTTTGGAAGTAACTTTTTACCAGAAGCTTCAGATTTAGATGTGACTTTCTCTGATTTAAGTCTGGCTTCTTCTTCCTTTAAACTTTCCAAGTCCATCCCTGGATTTTCTTGAAGAAATAACTGTCTTGACATTTCCTCATCAAGATCTAGAAGTTCATCATAACTTATCCTTTTACCAGCAGCAGAACTTATTTTTTTCCCAGTATCAGAACTTGTTCTGTGACTAGCTTGTCTTGATGTAAACCTTCTACCTTGACTATGACCACTACCCATTCCAGAGTTTCCTTGGTCATCTTTTCCATCATCCTTTCCTTGCAGTGTCTTGTTGGTTTTGCATTTGGACTTAATTACCTTCTCCCCCTTTTTGGCATCAGCAGGTAATAAAAGAGAGATAAGTAGTTCCACTGAGGTCTGGATTTCAGTAAGTTGCGATTGCTGAGAAGCTTGATTTGTCAGAATTTGATCAACCTGAGCTTGTTGCTTCTCTTGAGTTTTCTCAATATAAGCAACCCTGTCAATGGTAGGTTGGAAGAACTTTTTCTTATCAATTTTCCAAACTTGTTCCTGTTTGATAAAGTTCTCCTGAATCTTGTGTAGCTCTGCATGAGTGTTGGAATGAAGACCTTGTAGATGTTTAGTACTCAATGCAGTGACTCTAAGCTGGGTTTTAAAATCATCAGAATGTAATATTTCATCAGCTTTAGTCAAGTGCTCAGCAAGATGTAAAGCATTTGGAACACATGAAACTGAGTTCCATTCCTTAGTCCACTCCTGACCTGCAGGAGTTTCACTCCAAGGTACTGGTGCATCCCTGATAACAAACTCCTTTACCAGTTCAGACTTAGGAAGAGTCAGTGGAGGAGTATGTCCTGAAGGACCTGCTTCATCAGCATCTACAGTTGTAGCAGCCTCACCAGTATCTCCAACATTTGCAGCATCAGAACTTAGAGAATCAGTATCTTCTGATAAGACAACAGTGTGAGTAGCAATGGAGGCTTCAGCATCCTCTAATTGCTGATCTGATACTAAGTTCTGATCAACAGCCATATCCTGATGCTCACCTAAAATCTGATCATCAGCATCTTGATGCAGAGAAGGTGTTAGTGATAACTCAGGAGTTTGAACAGCATCAGTAACAGGTGTTGTGGAAGGATTATTTGCTGTTGGAGCTTCTAAGAAAAGTATTTCAGGCACAACCAGGTTCTGAATATCAATTTCAGCACTTGTGCCTGGATCAACAAGAGACACAGAAGGTGAATTAGCCTTGTCAGATACAGGTTCCTGAGATGGAGTTGATGGAGAAGAAGTTACTGAGCAAATTCCTTGTCTTGTGAGATCAGAGATTCCTGATCCCCTTCCTTAGCTGCTTCCTCCTCATCATCTGAAACTGGCCTTTGTGCCCTCTGTTTCTTGTACTTCCTTGTTGATTTGGATTCCTTGGGAGTTTCAGGAACCGTCATATGTCTAAGCCTCTTGAGAAGCCTAGAACCCCCAATTTCAGAATCCTTCTGAGAAGTTGCCTTCTCAGCTTCATTTACCACAGGTTCTGAAGAGGGAATCTGATCCTCAGAATCTGATTCATCTCTCAAAGTAATGCTCCTCCTCTTTTGAGGTGTTTGAGGAACAGTCTTTGTTCTCTTTGGCTTAGAGGATGTAGGTTTCACAGTAGGTGCTGAAGAAGAAGGTTGAGCAGTCTGTGAAGTGGAGAGATAGGATTTGAGATAAGTTCTGAGGGTAGGTTGAGTAGAATGAGAGGTAGGTACTGAGGTTGATGGATTTTGGTTATGGTGAGTTGGTTGAACATTTGAGTAAACAAATTTGTAAGTAGCAGGATCAGCATTTACCAGAATCTGTTTCACAGACTGAGGAATCTGTAATTGTCTCACCATTGATTTCTTTGTGTCAGCATTTATCAGGTCGTTAAAGTACCTTTTTGCAACCTTAAAAGGTGGGGTTTGAGTGCTGACTAACTGGGGTTCAGCAGTACAATACGTATAAATAAGTTGACAGAATCTAGCAAAATAAACAACATCTCGATCCTCTATCATCCTATCCCCAATAAAACCAATTATTCCAGTTGCAAAATCAAAATGAGTTTGATGGATAATAGCATACCCGATGTGCTGACTCAGAATTGGGATGGCATCAAAATTTGAACACTTGTTGCCAAAAGCCTTGGTGATGCAATCGAAGAAGAAACTCCATTCTCTTCTGATATTAGCCCGTTTCAACTGTCCAAGTTTCGTCAGACTCTTTTCATATCCCAAATCAGTCATTAACCCACGAAGTTCTGATTCCTCTGGTATAGAGAAGGTACAATCTTCTGGAAGATGTAATGCTCTTCGTACTGTACCAGGAGTGACTACATAGGATGAATCACCCACTTGGAAGATAATACTGGGAGTTCCTCGTTTACCACCATCATCAAAAACTCCAGTCCTCCAGAACCGCAGAACTTGTTGACTTGAAAATAATTCAGGCTGAGTTAAGGCGTACCCAACCTCACTATGTGCAAGAAGATCTTGCACAAAGTGCAATTCAGATGGAGCTTCAGCATGATCAAGAATTGCAGCATAGTTGTTTGGAACAAACTTTGCTCCATCAATGATTAAATCTTTTGGTGCCATGTGAAAAAATATTGAGATTCAAGTATGCCTGTTAGGTGTTTGAGATAATGTCTGTATGAAAAACCAACGTGAGAAAGAATGAGAAATAGAGTAAAAGTAAGAAGAGAGATAAAGTATAAAGAAAATAAAAGATTAAAGAAAACTTCTCTCTGTTGTTCTTATACTCTGAAAAAAAATGTTACCGTTGGACTCCTGTCAGACATGCAGTAATAACGGATAGTTACTGGGCTCGAGAAAACAGGAATGATTACTTACCCAGTTGCCTTGTTTCAAGGAAAAACCGTTCCATTTATCAAGAGACACAGTTTTAATTCAAAATTTAAACCGTTAGCACTGATTGAATTATTTTTCACTGCAACATTAATATTCTGAAAATGAATCATGTTAAAAATGACCGAGATAATTTCGATGAATAAGTGCTGACAGAGAATCAGAACTTAAATGAAGACAAAATTTAAATGGTCATCAGAATATCAAGCAGGATTTAACAACACAAGATAAAATAACTCAGAGACAAAATCTTGAAGTAAAAACAGTTTTCATTAATATATCAAGTCAATACATATATGAAATAGAAATTACATCAATACAAGATTTTCCCTAAGCTTCTAATCCTAACGTCAACAGCTTTAGTCCTAGCTAAGAAGCCTGGCAAAGCTGAGGATGAAGAAGAACAGGAAGAAGACGAGATTAAGTCATCTTCCTCTTCCTATCTTCGACGAACAAGATGGCGAGTCGTATGATTCGCTCTTGCTGACGGATAGCTTCCCGCCTTTCCTCCTCCAGGCGCTCCAGATGGCGATGATAATCCATCTCGAAGAATAGAAGGTGAGCCAGCACCTCCTGTGGGACAGAGTCCCAGATCTCCTCAGGAATGGCTGTTATATGCCATTCCTGCTGCCAGTCGGCACAACTGAGCTCCATTGTGAAGGTTTGTGTGTTCAAAAACATGTTGTATCGAACCATTGTGTTTTTGACAGAAGGAGGATAAGTGTGTTAGAAGAATGTAATGGAAAGACTGATGTGAAGTGGTTGTTTATATAGGCAAAAGAATGCCAAGAGACGCAAAGATATTTAATGCTGACAGGTAGAATTAATTCTACCTCGTCTCCCTAGACTTTGAAAAAGAATAACAGTCATTGGAAAGAGGAATCATGGTCTAGACCGCACAAGACACAAGAAACAGTGGACTGTTCAAGTACAAAACCATTAATCCTAATCATAGTGACTATTAATCTTCCACTTCAACATATGCGAGTACAAACTGAGACTGTTATTAAATTTCATTCAAAGATAAGCCAAGTAAAGGATTAGACTGAGAAATCAGAACTTAGACCTATACCAAAACTTAACAGTCATCAGAACATAATTTCTTAACTCGAAAAAGGAATGCTCATCTTAGTAAATCCTCATACAAGTTCTTAGTTATGAACGTCAGAACTTAATCATCAGAACGTGTAACTAGAACTTGTCCTCAGAATTTGTGCAAAAATGACACAATGACTGTTTATCTAAAATAACATAGACCACCACAGAAATTTTCATCATTCAGATGGAGTGATTAGTGTGTGCATTAAGCTAAATAACAGACAAAGAGTAAAGTCTGATTCACTTCAGTACATCTTAGAAATAAGGCATAACTAAAATTTTGCTAAAGAGCTGTCATTATCCTGAAACCTACTGATGAATGAGTTCATGCTTGAGTCCACCTCAACTGTTTTGTGCTAATTTTATGCATCTTTTGAAATTCTATTTTACAGTGGCTTCTCAATGTAAGTGAGTCACGACTGTTTATCAGAATTTATGCTATTATCAGAGTATTTCTCCAGTAATCATAGAGTGTGAAAAGTCACCAAGAAAATATTTTGCTTTTCTAATGCATATTTACTTAATACCAGCAATGCACTTGGGTCGTCCCTTTCACATTTTTACTCTAGATCTCAAAGGAGTACCTGATTTTATTCTTTAATCTTTTTGCTTTTTCTTTTGATAAGAGAGGTCTATCAGCACTTAGTGCACTCAGCAGTTTTACTAGTATCAGAACTTAACAGATGAGTAGCATTATTCTAATTTGTGACTTAGTAATAAGATATGCAAAGTAAACTTAACTAAGCTCAATTATCAGAATTTGCTAGTGTCATAAGATTTCCACTGAAATAATTACTTCTTCCATGGAATCATTTGTTTATTGAAGACTACTAGGTCAGTATCTAGCACAGTTATCCTCATAGGATTGAGTAGGTACTAGAACAAACATATCACTTATCAGAGTTTAGAAACATATATCAGACAACAGTCAGTACTTAAAGACATTTATCAATTAAGCACAGAATACACAATGAGATTAATTCTGTAAATACTGAGCATAAAGTCTGATAACACAGAACAAGTCTAAGCAGATTTAAAGAAAGAACCTGAAACCATTCCAAGTTCATTTACCAATCTTGTAAAAGTAGCTTCACATAATGGTTTTGTGAAGATATCTGCCAACTGTTGATCTGTGGGAACAAAATGCAATTCCACTGTACCTTCATCCACATGTTCCCTGATGAAGTGGTACCTGATGCTGATGTGCTTTGTCATTGAGTGTTGAACTGGATTACCTGTCATAGCAATAGCACTTTGATTATCACAATAAATAGGGATTTTGAAATATGTTAACCCATAATCCAGTAACTGATTCTTCATCCAAAGAATCTGTGCACAACAGCTTCCTGCAGCAATATACTCTGCTTCTGCAGTTGATGTGGAAATTGACTTTTGTTTCTTGCTGTACCAAGAAACCAATCTGCCTCCAAGAAATTGGCAGCTTCCACTTGTGCTTTTCCTGTCAATTTTGCAACCTGCAAAATCTGCATCTGAGTAACCTATTAGTTTAAAATCTGATTCTCTAGGATACCATAATCCCAGAGCAGCTGTTCCTTTAAGATACTTAAAGATTCTTTTTACAGCTGTTAAGTGAGGTTCTCTTGGATCTGCTTGAAATCTTGCACAAAGACAGGTATCATACATGATATCAGGTCTACTAGCAGTTAGATAGAGTAGAGAGCCAATCATACCTCTGTAGTCAGTAATATCTACTGATTTACCGGTATCCTTATCCAGTTTTGTTACAGTGGCCATTGAAGTGGATGCACTTGAACAATCTTGCATTCCAAATTTCTTTAGCAAGTTTCTGGTGTACTTGGTTTGACAAATAAAAGTGCCTTCCTCATTCTGCTTGACTTGAAGGCCCAGAAAATAGCTAAGTTCCCCCATCATACTCATCTGATATCTTGACTGCATTAGTTTGGCAAACTTCTTGCAAACTTTGTCATTTGTAGATCCAAAAATGATATCATCAACATAAATCTGGACCAGAAGTAAGTCCTTTCCATGGTTGAGGTAGAACAGTGTTTTGTCTATTGTTCCTCTGTTGAATCCACTTTCCAGAAGAAACTGAGCTAAAGTCTCATACCATGCTCTAGGAGCTTGCTTAAGTCCATAAAGTGCTTTATCAAGCCTGTAGACATAATCTGAATGTTTGGTATCTACAAAACCTGGAGGTTGTTCAACATATACCTTTTCCTCCAATTCTCCATTGAGAAAAGCACTTTTCACATCCATTTGAAAGACAGTAAACTTTTTGTGAGCAGCATAAGCCAAAAATATCCTTATGGCTTCTAACCTAGCAACTGGTGCAAATGTTTCATCATAATCAATTCCCTCCTGTTGAGAATATCCTTTTGCAACCAGCCTTGCCTTATTCCTTGTAATTATGCCATCACTGTCAGTTTTGTTTCTGAATACCCACTTTGTACCAACAACAGATCTATTCTTTGGTCTTGGCACTAGGGTCCAGACTTTGTTTCTTTCAAATTCATTCAACTCTTCCTGCATTGCTTGCACCCAATCAACATCTTGAAGAGCTTCTTCTACTTTCTTTGGCTCAGTCTGAGAGAGAAAAGAATTGTATAGACACTCATTTGAAGTACCTGTTCTAGTTCTGACACCTGCATCAGGATTTCCAATTATCAAATCAGGTGTATGTGATTTTGTCCACTTCCTTGCAGATGGAATGTTTTCTCTAGAACTGGATGCTCCCCCATGATCCATGCTATCTTCATTTTCATTTTCTGATGCTCCCCCTGAAACTATGCTCTCTGAGTTGGATTCTTCAGTATTTAGATTTTCAGCACTATCAGAACTTGGCTTATCAGAACTTGACGAATCAGAACTTGAAGAGCCAGATGCATGTTCTGATGTTTCTTGAGATGTGGTAGGATCTTGAGTATGCTCCCCCTGCATAGGTGCATCTTCCTTTAATGTAGTCACCACAGTTTCAATAACATCAGAGTTTAATCCGTCAGAGTTTGTAGTATCAGGACTTAGACTGTCAGGTTTTTCAGTATCAGAATATGAGTCTTCATTTTCAAATCTCAGCTGATCATGGTCAACGAAATCTTTAAGACCAGTGATCTTCTTGTCATCAAAAGAGACATTGATAGATTCCATGACCACTTTTGTTCTCAAATTATAGACTCTGAAGGCTTTTGTGGAAAGTGGATATCCAACAAAGATTCCTTCATCAGCTTTTAGATCAAACTTTGATAGCTGTTCAGGATGAGTCTTGAGAACAAAACACTTGCATCCAAATACATGAAAATATTTCAGATTTGGCTTCTTTTTCTTCACCATCTCATATGGTGTTTTTCCATGCTTGTTAATGAGTGTTGCATTTTGAGTAAAATAAGCAGTCTGCACAGCTTCAGCCCAGAAATAGGTTGGAAGCTTTGCTTCTTCAAGCATTGTACGTGCAGCTTCAATGAGAGTTCTATTCTTCCTTTCAACAACTCCATTTTGCCGTGGAGTTCCAGGAGCAGAAAATTCCTGCTTTATTCCATGGCTTTTGCAGAACTCTTCCATTATCAAATTCTTGAACTCAGTGCCATTATCACTCCTTAAAATTTTCACAGAATCTTTGACCATTTTATCCAGCTGTTTGACATGATCAATCAAGATAGATGCAGTTTCACTTTTTGTGTGCAAGAAATACACCCATATGTATCTGGTGAACTCATCCACTATGACCAACGCATACTGCTTCTTTGCAATAGACATGACATTTACTGGACCAAATAGATCAACATGTATAAGATGATAAGGCTCAAGAATTGATGATTCAGTCTTGCTCTTGAATGAAGATTTTCTTTGTTTGGCTTTCTGACATGAATCACAAAGACCATCAGGAGCAAATACTGTGTTTGGCAATCCTCTCACAAGATCTTTCTTGACCAGTTCATTTATATTGTTGAAATTTAAATGAGAGAGTTTCTTATGCCAATTCCAGCTTTCTTCAATTGATGCTCTACTTAACAGACAGATTGCAGAGCCATCAGTACTTGTTGAAAGCTTAGCTTCATAAATGTTACCACGTCTATATCCTTTCAGAACAACTTTGCCTTTAGATTTACTCACAATTTCACAGTGTTCTTCAAAGAAATCAACATGATAACCTCTGTCACAGATTTGACTTATACTCAGAAGGTTGTGTTTAAGTCCTGAGACCAGAGCTACTTCTTTAATGATGACATTCTCAAGATTGATATTGCCATATCCCAATGTTTTTCCAATGTTGCCATCTTCATAAGAAACACTTGGGCCAGCTTTCTCCACAAAGTCTGATAGCAGGGCCTTATTTCCAGTCATATGACCTGAACATCCACTGTCCACAACTAGAATATTTTTCCTGTTGCCCTGCAATCATAAAGACCACTAATTATTAGTTTTAAGGACCCAGACTTGCTTGGATCCTTTGGTCTTATTAAGTTTGTTAACATTTGCAGCGGATTTAGCATCAGAGTTTATGTTAACATTTTTCTTATCAGAATTTACATTATCAGACTTTGAATCAGAATTTATACTAGAAGGAACAATGGAAACTTTCTTCAAAGAAGGTTTTGTTTGATAATAATCATAGTACAGACTATGATATTCCTTATAAGTATAAATGGAATGCCATAAACTACCACAATGAAAATAAGGATTTTGTGGTTTGTATCTAACTGACTGACTCTTAACTCCTGATTTCGAAGGTAAGGAGTTAATATTCTTATTTTTCCTGCAAAAAGAAGCCAGATGGTTAGAACTTCCACAGTTATGACATGTTTTCCTAGGTGCATCAGGAACAGGTTTATAATCATTGCTTTTATTCACACCTTCCTTTCCATTCCTATTTTTCCTAGGTGATTTTACCTTGTTTGCATTCTTGACATCTTTCAGCTTATGCTTAAGCTGCTTCTTTGTCATTAAGCCTATGTTTACTTCAGCTGTCTTTTCCTGTTTTAGTTTGTCAGAAGTTAATTCCTCTTTAACTTCTGATTTCTCATTATCAGACTTTACAGTTACAAACTTAACAGGTTTTAACTTTGGCTTTTGCTTAACAACAGGCTTAATTTCTTCAGTTCCTTTATCATTCTTATTTTCTCCATAACCTAAGCCCTCTTTCCAATTTTCACTACTTAGCAAATTTTGAGTTGTTCTGCCAGAGTTAGTCCAAGTCCTGATTATCTCTCTTTCCTTTTCTAACTCAGTTTTTAGAGATTCATTCATTTTTAGCACTTCATCCCTAACATAAAAAGCATCATCTCTATCCTTCTGAGTTTGATGGGATATGACTAACTCTTTTTCTAAGAAATCATTTCTTTTCTTATATGCAAGATTTTCAGAAGTTAATCTTTCACATGTTAAAGTTTGATCTCTATAGCTAACAAACATGGTTTTAAGATATCTTCTCAACTCATTAATATCATCAGTATGAAAAGCATAAGTAGTCTGAGGTACCTTTGTTTCAGCAGCTTCAGAACTGCTCTCAGCACTTTCTTTATCAGCATTTGCCATTAATGCATAGTTCTCCTCACTTTCAGAGTCTGAGGTGTCTGTCCAGCTTTTCTGCTTTGTGACAAGAGCCTTGCCTTTGTCACCCTTTACCTTCTTGCAGTCAGGAGATATGTGGCCTTTCTCACCACAGTTATAGCATTTAACATTGGTGTAATCTCCTCTGTCAGACTTTCCTCCTCTTCCTTCAGATCTTCTGAAATTCTTCTTATCAGAACTTATGCTTTTCCTGGGAAACTTCTTTCCCTTCCTGAACTTCTTGTATGCAATCTTTGTGATTCCTTTCACCATAAGAGCACACAGTTTCATCATCTCCTCATCAGCATCAGTCTCAGGCAAGCTTTCAGAATCTGAGTCATCATCACTCTCAGAACTTGATGACTCAGTATCAGACTTTATGAAAAGAGCTTTACCCTTGTCTTTCTTTGAGGAAGCTGCTTTGGGGAATTCTTCTTCAGCCTTAAGAGCAACTGTCCTTGACTTTCCTCCTTTCCTCTTACTTCTTTGTTCCATCTCCAGCTCGTGTGTCTTGAGCATTCCATAGATTTCGTCAAGAGTTATTTCATCAAGATTGTAGTTATCTCTTATTGTCGTTGCCTTCAAATCCCAGCATTCAGGAAGAGCTAACAGGAACTTAAGGTTTGAATCTTCAAGATCATACTCTTTATCAACCAATGATAAATCATTCAAAAGTTTGACAAATCTATCATATAAATCATTCAATGACTCATTAGTATTTGAGTCAAAGTGTTCATACTCTTGAGTGAGTATTGTCTTCCTGTTCTTCTTAATTATGTCAGTTCCCTGACATCTTGTTTCCAGAGCATCCCATATCTCCTTAGCAGTCTTGCAGTTGATTACCCTGTTTGACATTACATTATCAATGGCACTATGCAGTAAGTGTCGTACCTTAGCATCCTTAGCAATTGATGCTATGTCCTCAGCAGCATAATCACTCTTCTCCTTTGGTACGGTCGTTGCTGCTTCACCTGCAACAGCGAGTTTGGTTGGTTTGTGAGGACCTTCCTTGATTCTATCCAGGTATTCTGGATCTGTTGCTTCCAGGAACATGGTCATCCTTACCTTCCATATGAGATATTCAGATGGTCTCAGTATGGGGACTCTGATGGTCTCATACCGACTCTGAATTTGTGTCTTTGGTGGTTCCTCAGTTGTGGTAGGCTTAGTTGGAGTTTCTGTGTCTGACATGATTGTGTTTGAATCTTTAACTGTATGTAAGTTAACATATAGGCTCTGATACCAATTGTTAGGTCACACACACACTGTAGAGGGGGTGAATACAGTGTATAGTACACTCAAATCGAACTTAAAGAACTTGAGTAACAGAAAACAAACTTTATTGAAACAATAAACTCTGTTACAATATGGAACTGTTACCTCTCAGTGATGAACAAATATCACGAGAGCTGCTAGGGTTATAAAGAATAATAACTTCGATAATGATAACTCTTATAGTGTAAACCCTATGCCTGTGTTTATATACTACACAGTTACAAGATAATCGCTAATTGATATGGAATATAATTCTACTTCCTAAAATATATCAATCAGATATCTTCTATTCCAAGTATTCCATTCTTCACGGAATTCCTTCTTCATGCATATCTCTTCTTATGTTTTATCTCTATCTTCTTTCCTTTAATCAGCTACTGTCCTTATCTGATCGTCCTTCAGCACTTAAGTTCTGATATCTATCTTCTGATGATTATCTCTTGATAATATAAGTACTGATATCCTTAAGTCCTGACTTCCAGTATAAGTACTGATTAACAGTTAAGTACTGATCTATCCTGTTCACACAAGATCTGAAAGCTAAACATAAAACATATTAGCCATGACATTATCAAATATATCTAACAGAAAGGGACTAGGCTATCTCTTGGGTGATCTTGAGGCCAGTAAAGGCGCTTTCCAGGTCTATCTCTTTATCCATTTTATCAACCTTGTACTTCCCCCACCCCATAATTATCACCATTGTACTTAATTTTTGACTAAATACAATGTGACATGATGGTTTTCCTTTTGGTTTTGAACAAACAGTATTTTGGGCTGAGCGAATATCAGGTTCCCGTCATTCTTGTACAGACTAGTGATAATCAGTAATATCTCAAGGGAAATATGGAAGCTGAGCAAATCACACCCTGGTTGAAGGATTACATGGTATGTTTTAGTCGTTCCGTAGTTTTATGTTTCTCCTTTTTGGGGAAAAACTGGGATTTGTCATCTTTTATTGTGCATATGTTGTGTCCTTAAGCAGAAGCATTTTATATTTTATTCTTGCTTATCCAACAACTGTATAAACATTATATTTTCTTGTCAATTAGTGAGGTACCTTACGTTAGAGTCATTATTATATTTTCTTGAAGGAGCTGGGTTTTTTAGCATTGACTTGGTTAGTTTTTTGAATAGGAGGGGGGGTTGCTTTGAGTGTTCAAAGAGATTGGGGGTTAAGGGTATTTTTAAGTCGGGTACAGGAGTTGGAGGTAGCAGTTTTTGGAGCTCTCAAGCTAGGTTCTGTGTACTGTGTTTCCAGGAGTTTGCGAGCAGCTGGTTTTCGAGATGGGATTGCTTGGTGTCTAAGGTGTGGTGCTGTAATCTCTGTGGGTTTATGAAGACTTATTCGGCTCTGGTTCTTGAGATTGGGAGGCCCTGGAGTTTCACTAGTTTTTTCAGTAAGCACAATCTGGGGATTTTATTTCTGGACCTACAGATTTTTTCAGGAGAGAGTTGGCATCGAGTCTCTTCGCGTGACTTGGTCTGTGCGGGATGGCTTGTTTTTCTTGAGTACAAATTGCTTTGGGAAAATTGTAGAGCTTCGAGTTGTAGTTTTTTTGAGGTGTGGTTGTTAGTTTGGAATTTTTCTGCGGGATTTTTATGCAGCATATGCTCCTGGATGTTGCTTTGTTTTTGGATATGGCTTTGGTTCTCTCGAACTGGGATTTTATGGGTGGAGCTCCCGTCTTTTTCTGATTTCCTTGGACTTATTTCGAGGTCTTCTTTGCTTGACACTTGGAGTTCCAGGCATTTTTGCTTTGATTTTTTAGTTGGTTTTGGTTATGTTTTAGGGCCTCTCTTTTGGTTATATTCTTGGTTGTATATCTATTTTTTTTGTGCTAGTTTTTTGTCTCTTAGAGGCTTATTCTTAGAGATGAGAATTCTTACATTTCTCTTTGTATATTCTTTCTCTTATTATATTTTACGAGGCTAGGCCTCATTTATCAAAAAAAATAATGTAAAAATCTAGTTAATTTTTTATTACGGAAGAAAATTTATAGATGTTTCTAAATTTAGATTTATTCAATTATGTGGATGATTGCTTGTTATTTGATTTTGGTTTCGGATTAAGCTACGATTGTATGTATGTATTTGTGATTGTATGTATTTGTGATTGTATAGGTTTAGGATCCAATTTGAAATCCGAAAATGCTGAAAACTGGAAAATCAGTATTTGCTTATTCTGGAAAAGAAACTTACCACGGTTGTTCCTCATACATTCCGTCGTAATTATTCTAGTAAACTAAACTTACGACGGCTGTTCTTCGTATATTTCGTCGTAATGTAGCCATTTTCATATAATTTTTTTTTTAATTTTCATTTTCCAAGATTGTAGGCCCCACCTTCTAAAATACGACGTTTTTTCTGTCGAAAATTTCTAACTTACGACGCATTTTTCCGTCGTAAATTATGTTTTATCTTATTAAAAGTGGGTCCCGTAAAGTAATATCCGACATTTTTTCCGTCGTAAGTACAAAACTTACGACGTTATTTTTCATCGTATTTTGGTATCTTACGACGATATATTCCGTCGTAAGTAGATTTATTATTTTATTGAGTACGTGGGTCCCTACTTTCTAACTTGCGACGCAATTTTATCTTGTGACGAAAAAATGAACTTACTACTTGACCAAAAACGATGATTTTTTTCCGTCGTAAATGGATCAATTACGACGATTTCAGTTCAAAACAACCATCATAAATGGCCAGATTTGTTGTAGTGAAAATATAAAATAAAAATAAGTTAATTTATTGGCACACATGATAAAAACACAAATATTAATTAATGGGGGAGGTGGCATTTTGAGAGGCAGTATTATCAAATATTTTATGTGTAGGAGTTGACTTCAAAATATCATTTATAATGGAATCTTCCAAATAAATTTTGAGAGTCTTAGATTTTTTTGGTAAAGTTTTAGGTATAAAAAAATAGGTAACCTTTTGAAAAGGTGTATGAGCGACAAAAACAAAATTTATGGATAATTTGGCTAAATGTCCTATAGGTACCTAGATTTGCTAATAAACAAAATACACAATAAAAATAAGTTAATTCACTGGCACACAAATATATTTGCTAATCAATTCCATATATTTTAAATTATTGTTAGTTAGAGGACAAAATCAGAATTTAAAGTTAATTTGACTGTCATATCTAGATAATATAAATAACTATGTACTTAGTAACTTTATTTAAGTTTGGTAACTTACCTGTTGTTATGGTCATTGTATAAAAGGTATCTACATTGTTAATAATATTTTGAGAACTATAAATTTATAAATGTGTATCAAATCTCTATATGTACCTACTCCTTGTGGGTTAAAAATTTGGAAGGATAATATGATGTTATTATTGGTGTGTTGTTGGTATCGATTTTAAGCAATTGTATGAATATTACTAATTTAGTGTATTGTTAGCGTGAATTTTAAACAAATTTTATTAATGTTATTAATTTTTGTAAGTTTGATAGTATGTGGCACACCTACATTAAATATTTTAAAAGAACAATAGGTTAATTTTTTTAAAACCTAGATTCACCAACATGATTTAATACATTTGGCCAAAATAAAATTTATGTCCACGTAATAAATTCTTTTACTATAAACACATTTTTTAAAACTAGTATTTTTTTAAAAATCTATTTAATTAGAATACACATAGCACTAATAACTTAAATTTTTAGTTATAACTAAAAATATATGTAAAATAAAATTAAGAATGAATATGATAGTAAATTTTTTTAATAAGATAAAATTAAATTAAAAACTAATCTAATATTTGGTGAACTGATTTTCAGAGGCGGAAATAACACGTCCAAATGATATACAATATATTTTGTTTGTTAGTTTCAAACTATTAAAATACATTATCGGAGAAATTAAACAAGAGTTTAGAAAGTTTATTCAGGAAAAGTGGTTTCAAAGGTAATATGGTGGTTAAAAGCACACATCTAGATAATTTATACATTTATATATTATATCTATATGTTATATTTTTTTCTTTTTTTTTCATCTTTCTAGGTTTTATTTTTTTGAGTTTAAATCATGAATATCACAAATGGTCTTGAGATAAAGGTTAGAAAATGATAAAGAATTTGAATTTTAAACTTATATGGATTTTCCCTTTAGTGTTTTCCATAGACAACTGTTCTCCCATTTATTTTTGGTGAAGTTTATTCAATAAAATTAAATTATAGTCACTTGCTATATTAATCTCATTTTTGATTCCTCCAATAATTCTTTCATCAAAATATTTACTATCTTCTCCATAAAAGTTTCTTTCTATACAATGAGAAGTATATTTATTCATCCAATCTTTTTTAATAAAAAGCAAAAAGTAAAATAAAAAAATATTAGAATATTTTTAATTCCACAAGAGCATATTTTATAAGTTCCAACATTACACACAATCAAATTTAAATTAATGCAATCTGTAAATGATACATGATTATTATTTAAAATAATGCAGCACCTTATTAATAAACTACTTAAAAGAACCATGCCAGTTACATAAATATATTATTTTAAAATATAAAAATACCCCTAAAATCTCTTAATATTTTACAAGATCTCCTTAAGTCTCTAAGTGACCTATAATTTAGTGTGACCTTGTACTAGACCACTAAAAACTTATTAATAAAATTACAAGAGATTTTTTATAAGGTAAATTAATAATTAATAAAGAATCGAAAGTGATTTTCAAGTCAATCATAATGAATACAATTTAAGAAATTCATAAAAATTCTTAGAAACAATGGAGAGAATCCCATATTTTATTTTCAAATAATTTACTTATAAATTTAGTTTTTAAATTAAAAATTTACATTCCAAGATTTAAATATTTTTTAAAAATAAATATCATTGACATAATCTTTAGTTAAAAAATAATATGAAACACCTAGAGAATCTTGTAACTATGAATACATGATATTTTCGAAAGTCAACATATAAGTGATCTTTTACTCGATCCTTTAAAAATTATTAATAAAATTAGAAGTGATCTTCTACTCCATTTAATAATTAAGAAAATATTACAAGCAATATATAATGTTGTAGTGTTTCTTTTCAAAACTAAAAAATATACGCAAAAATATTCAATAAAATTATTAGAATCTAAGCAGAGAATTTCCTATTTATTTTCAAATAAATAACTTATAAATTTTATTTTTAAATTTAAAAATTATTATTCCAAGTTTGAGTATTTCTAAAAAATATTTTTTTACTACTTGAAAGCCTATTGGTTTTGTTGATGACACATTATAAGAAAATGATTTTGTACTTGTTATTTAACTATATCTTGGTGGTTGCTTAATTGAAAGGATGTTTTACCTCATATTAAGTTGAGTTCAAAGTAATATATATTATAGAAAACTTTTCTGCATGTTTCAAATTATGTTTTGGAGGACATACTATAAACATACTAGTAACATTATGTCATCAATATTAATTGTAAGCAAGCTAACAATATGGAAGTAGGGCATGGGAGCAAGCTAACAATTAGATGCGATATCCGGATTTTCAGCAATTATTATTATTATTATTATTATTATTATTATTATTATTGTTATTATTCCTTGAATATATTTATGTGCTTTTCTGATTTAGAAGGAATAAAAAGGTAGATATTTTATTCCCATGAGTTCGTGTCATTAAATGGCTTAATGTACTAATTGATAGGTTGTATCAATTTCCATCCGTTATTGTGAAAGTATTTAAATAATTTTACTATTTCAAAATTTTAATTGAAAGCCGATCGTTTTATCGACATCGGTAAACTGAGTGAGTTTTTCCAATCTTGGGGATTGAGTGGATATTTTGCTCGCCTCAATATTTTATCTGTGTTAGAAATGTCACATGATATTTTATCGGTGTGCACTCGGGCATAGGGTGTGGTTTGAAAATATTTGTAACTGATATTTTACAACTATTGTGTTACGTGTTAAATGAATTATTATGTGTTTAATATTATTTAAAAATGTATCTTTCTATGATTTAACATGCGATAGATTTATGTGTGGTCCCGTAAGGACCAGAGTATTTTTTGAATACTCGTTACGTGTTTAAAATACATTTGTATGAAATTATACGCAATCTGCATATGTGTTTACTAGCGTTTTTATCGAGTTACTTGTTTTTATCTCGTTTTATGTGTATTTACATATTTTATATTTATTTACGGGATTTATTATTAATTTAGGAAATATTTCGGTTTCTTAAAAATATCAGACCGGGCCCCGACCGGGACGTTAGAGCCCACAAAATTTATATTTTCATTTTAATAAAATAAAAGATCTTTCAAATAGTCACTGTTTTTATATTTTTGGAATATTCGTAATTTTGGGGAATTTTGATAGAAATATTGTATTTATTTAAAAATAATATTTTAAAAATATTTCCCCATAAATTATTACATTTGAGATGTTATTTTAAATTACGCGATCGAAGTACCAATTTATGATTTATCGGATACCTTTTACTGTAAATATAAATAGCCTGAATTTGTTTTAATTTCAAAAAAATTAGAAAATAGTAGTAGATAATACAGAAATTTCTTCAGTTATCCGCGATAAGAGGTTCGGGAGTTTGGTTTCACAGATTCAATCGATACAACCAAGTTACCCATCTGTTTTTGGTGATCGTTATACTGAATTGAAGCCTGCAATTAGACGATTCTTTTAACACTGGAAGCTTGACCCAAGGTCAAGTATTTTGTTTATTCTGTGTTCGTCCGAATCGACAAAATCAGGGTTTTCATTTTTGATTGATTATTTGATTGTTTGGGTGATTGTATGAGCCTCCTGAGTTCAATACGATTATATTTATGTATAAAAGCATATTGTTTAACTGTTGAAAGCTCGCGGTTTGGCCTTGTTTTTGGTTGGCCAGAATTTTTCGGGGTTGCCGGAAAGTTCGCCGGATTCCGGGTTTTTCCAGATTCCGGCGGGTTGTTCTTGGCGACCCAGAACATTCTTGACGACCCGTTTTCTTTTTATCCCTGACCCGACTTTGATCCTCTTTCCCCCAATTTGAATTTTAGAAGTCTGTTTCTGGGATTTTCTATTTAAAAATAATTCTAAAATCTTATTTTTAGTTCTAAAATGCATTTTTAATTCAAAATTAAATTTGGTTAATTATTTTTGATATTTAACTTAATTATTTTAAATTCCAAAAACTATTTCCTTTTTTAATTTTCAAAAATCATAATTTGATTTAATTATTTATAATTTATTTTGATTAATTATTTATTCTTTAAATTAATTAATTAATTCATTTAATCTATTAATTTTATTTATAAATAGTTAATTGAAGTATAATTATTTATAATTGAGCCAAATAATGATTTAAAATTATTTTTAGTTTTTTTTAAAAATATATTGAGGTATTGAATATTCAATTAATATTATTATTATTTGAATTATTCTTATTTTATTCGTAGAGAATAGATCGTTCATCTGTTTAATACCATATGAATGCGTCTAGACTCAGAAAAATATTCCGCTTTCAATAAAAATACTTTAGAGACATAAACCCTTTTGCTTCGGGAGATCGCTTGTTTTGCAAGTCAGTTCGGAGTCGCGTATTTATCAAAAAGTCATATTTCGACTCGATTTCAGTTCTAAACTTAACAAGTCAAATATTTTGACAAACTGAGTCATATGCGATATGAATTATGTGATACATGGATTATGTGTGTACATGCTATGTAAATTATGTGCGCACGTGGGTCAAGAGTATTGTGTTGGACTCTTATCTTTATGTGTGGGCTATCATATGGGTAGACGATAGGGTTTTGACGCGCAGTTCGTCGAGTAATTTTCGTTTAGATGATTAAAGTGTTATCTTTTAATTATAGATATGAGTTTTTCAAGACAATCAAGACCCAGATAGTGGGATCAAGAGTAAAGTTGAATAGTAAAGCATATCGGGCTTCTAACAATCTCAGGAGCAGCATATCATTGAATTGTCGAAATAGAAAGACAACAATGTCATGAGATGTCAGAACGAGTCAATTGTGTTGTTGCGAGTGTGCTTAATTGATAAAAACAAAAGGCAAGTATCCCTACCTTCACTTATCGTTCAAGTGATATTTATTTTGAATCATATTATGCAAGTATTTCTATACTATTCTAATTCCAGAATAGTTTAATATCTTACTTATCAAACTGCTTAATTATGATTATGCAAGTTTTCATATGCTATTATACTTCCAGAGTAGTTATATATTTATATATTTGGATTAAACTTTTTTATAAAGATTTTGGGAGACATTACATGCATGTAATTATTGGATTATTGAAATCATGTTATTCTAGCTTGTTTCCTAGAAAATTGGCAGGTTGCTGTTGTACTTTTTCTATCAATTTTACAACCTGTGTAATCTTCATCAAAAAACCTGTTAGATCAAAGCCAGAATCTCTAGGATACCAAATGCCAAGTTTTGGTGTTCTTTTGAGATATCAGAAAAATTCTCTTAATAGCTACTAAATGAGATTCTCTGGGATCAGCTTGAAATCTTGCACAAAGACAAGTAGCAAACATTATATCTGGTCTACTAGCTATAAAGTATAAAAGTGAGCCAACCATGGCTCTGTAACTTGAAATGTCCATAGACTTTTCAATAGTGTTCAATTCAAGTTTGGTGCCAGTGGACATGGGAGTTTTTGCAGATGTGCAATCCATTAAGTCAAACTTCTTTAAAAGATCATAAATATATTTGGTTTGACTAATAAATTTTCCATCACTAACTTGCTTAACTTGTAAACCAAGAAAGTAAGTTAGTTCTCCCATCATGCTCATTTTATACTTACTTTGCATCAATTTGGCAAACTTTTTGCAAAGTTTCTCATCTGTAGAGACAAATATAATATCATCTACATAAATATGAACAAGTATAATAGAGCCATTATTTTTTGTAAAGAAGAGAGTTTTATCAACAGTACCTCCTATGAAATGATTTTCAAGAGAAATTTTGACAGAGTTTTGACAGAGTTTTACCAGGCTCTAGGTGCTTGCTTCAAACCATAAAGTGCTTTCAAAAGATAGTAGACATATTCTGGAAAGTTGGGGTCTTCAAAACCAGGTGGTTGATTAATATAGACTTCCTCCTCCAAATCTCCATTCAGAAATGCACTTTTGACATTCATTTGATAGACTTTAAAATTGGCATGGGGTGCATAGGCTAGATAAATTCTGATGGCTTCAAGTCTTGCAACATGAGCAAATATTTCATCAAAATCTATTCCTTCTTGCTAACAATAGCCCTTAATAACCAATCTATCTTTGTTCCTGACTATTGTGCAATTTTCATCCATTTTGTTTCTAAATACCCATTTGGTGTCAATAGGATTTTTTCCTTTAGGTTTGGGTACTAGCTTCCAAACTTTATTCCTTTCAAATTGGTTTAGCTCTTCCTGCATAGCTAAAACCCAATCCGGATCCAACAAAACTTTTTCAACCTTTTTAGGCTCTTCCTGGGACAGGAAGCTGCTGTATAAACATTCTTCTTGAGTTGCTGCCCTAGTTTGCACTCTTGAAGATGCATCACCAATAATTAATTCAAATGGGTGATCTCTAGTCCATTTTCTTTGTTGTGGTAGATTAACTTTAGATAAAGAGGAATTGTCTTGATGTGTGACTGAGTTTTGATTAGAAGAAACCCCCCTGAGTTTGTGGATCTTTGACTTGAAGTAGGGATCTTTTATGAGTGTTATCTGTATTGACTTTCAACTCCTATTGATGGCTCAACGGATGTTGATCATTGCCTCTCGACGAATGATGCAGATTGTCTCTCGACGGATGATGCAATTTGTCACTCGACGGATGTTAAATTATGTGCTTCATTTTTTATAGATTTTTCTGCATTATCCTTAGATATTATTTCTTGATCACTTTCATCATCTCTGTCATCATAAATTATCTTAACATTATCAAATTTGAGGCTATCATCAAAATTTTCATCCTACAGTCCTTCAATCTTCTTATCATCAAACACAACATGTACAGATTTGATAAGAATGTTGGTTCTAAGATTGTAGACTCTTTATGCTTTTCCAAATACATACCCAATAAAAATACCCTCATCTGCTTTAACATCAAACTTTCCATGCTGATCAGTTGGATTCTTTAGAATATAGCATTTGCAGCCAAAGTGTGACGCCCTCAATCTCGGGATTAGGAAATGAGGACCCACACACCTTTAATCTAATAACTAAATAAGCATAAACCCCGATTAACTACTAACAGGATTAAACAGGATAAAGTATGAGACAAGATTACAACTACCAATCATAAAATATAACTTACAACCCCAAAATAACATTAAATAAACATAATCGATTCCGGCTTGGAACCGACAGATAACCCATTGTATCTTTACAATTTTCCTTCTAAGCGCTTGCTCACTCAGAAATACCACTACCTGCTCTGGCAAACAGAAGCCCTCAACACGATAGGGACCACCAGGTACGCTCTTACGAGCAGTGCGCCTAAGCCTGACCATCTTCTTGCTTAACTGCCATGGTTAGATTAAAACAAAACATATGAGTATAAAACTTAGCACGTAACTATAAAGCAGCTCTACGATATAAAATCCACAATATACTTTACCAATCCCAGGGCATTCTACTTTATTTGATCTAGGTGGCAGATTTCCATCTTTTGGGTTAAGGAAGGGTTATGAAGGAAAAATGTGGGGCTTTCAAGGAACAAGGCTCAAGCAGGGTGAAAGCCGACATTCATCACAAATCATTAAAGGATCAGAACAGATCTTTCAGAAAAAGGAAAGCAACAATATTTCACTTTACATAATCAGTTATATGATCAATAGAATAAAATCAGGGTTCTCGAGCTTTAAGCTTCACATTATCACAATCAACTCTTTTCAAAGCGATATAAACCATTTTCATTTTTCAAGAATCAATTACTGAACATGATGTTTCAATTCCTTTTTAAAAATCAATATAGAACCCTTGATTGGATCTCTTTATCTTTTGATTTCATAATAATACGGGTGATCAGCCCGTACCGACCTCCATCCGGTCTTTAAGGTACCAATCGGCATAATTTCAGCCTTAAGTTGGACTAGCCCCGCTAGCCTCTTACCATGACTGGACTAGTCCCACTAGCCTCTTACGTCCCAATCCAATCCATCAGGAATTCGTTTGGAAAACCTTGAGTTGGAAAAATAGGTTTTCTAAATTCATTTTATCATTACCAAGAATATGAAATCATTTAGACTCTTTCGAGTCGAAACTCATTCTTAAGTCAAATGTCAAGAAATCAAAGTTAAGGAAGTGATTCAAAGACAAGCAAGGAACAACTCTAAGGATTCTGAATCAAGGATAACAAGGTACTTAAATTAGAAGGATCAATATCTGTTTCAGGGATCAATAGGAAATATGGTGATCAAGAAATAAGGTATCATTACAAGGGGTTCGTAAAGGTAATTATAGGGTTTATAACAGTTCATGGCTTAACACTTAACTTGAACAGAAAAGACAGGTTACCAAAGGGTCGAATCAATAAGCTTATCAATAATAGTTTAACAAGATCAAAGACAGGGTATCTTAAGTCATTAACAGGAGTTCATTAATTAACAGTTCCATACTCTACATGGTATGAACAATAACCTCTTTATAACCATTTTCACAAGTAATGGGAGTTACTTGCCTGAATTCGCTTTCCTGAAGGTTGAACTACTGCCACCTAGTATACCCTTTCCTTTTCTAGCCTGAATGCCCTCACGCTCCGAATCTACAATAAAACCAAAATCTTAATCAGTTTCTCAACTCTCGTTCCCGGAACGATTACTTAATACGATAGCTCGATTATACCCTTGACTCGAATATATGAGTATAGCTTATACACATAAACACATAGCACATCACACGTCATATACTTTACTCTTAACCTTTATACCTTTATATACTCGACAATCGACTTATAAACATCCTTATCTCAACTCAAAGTCAAATCATACTTTATATTAGTACACATAGCTCTTTATACTTGAAATTCTTATACGAATTAAACAAACGACAAAAATTACAATAATGACCCTAAAGTCATCTTTAAGCCAACATGACAACCATAGTTAGCACAAATCAATCATCCCCTTTCTTTTATACTTTAATTCAAACCAAACATAGCAAATCAAACAAAATCTTACATAAAATCCTTAACTAATCTTCATGATCAATTCAAGCACTTAAATTAGGATTTGACCTTTTTAACTATCATACACCATTCGACCATTCTACAAACATCACCCAAAATCAAGTAAATTTTCATACCAAATCCATATAACATATAATCAATCAAACAATGACATGCATCATCACTTCCTCTTTTAAATCAACATGCAATCTCATTTCTTCCTAGTTAAACTTAGATTATACCAAGATCAAGTCACAAAAATCAATTTTCCCTTTTATTATTACAAGGTCGAACCAAAATCTTCATCATGCAAATCCTAAATTTTGATTTCTCAAACATCCAATCCAATATACAAGCCCAAACATCATAAAAATTCAATCAACAATCATTTCCATTACTAAAAATCATTTTTGATCTTCTAAAAATCAAGATTCCATTCGGGTTTTTCAAGAAGTAACACATGCAAACATTTTTCTTAATTCTTAAATCATTAATCATCCTAATCCATCATTATTATCCTAGAATAAACATTCACAACCATTTAATTTAACAAAAACCAACTCAATAACTTTTAAAAATAAAAAACCCACTCGGTTTCTAAACAAATTACTACATGCAATCACCAAGGATAAGATTTATGATAGTTAGAGCTCAGTTATAGCATCATCACTCACCACCGGTTCACCGGAGTTCATCACCGGAGGCGGTGACTTCACGGTGGTGCCCTCATTCGAGGGTGTCCAACCACGAAACCCCCGTTTTCCAATAATTTCTCAAAACAACTAACATGCACATCTCATATACCAATCATTTGCAAATAATCATGCTTAAACAAGATGATTTCAACAATAACATCAAGAATCGAGAAGCTCTCGGGTAAACACACACAAACACACACATCGAGCTTGCATGCAAGTGGATATACACACATGCACACTCTAATACCTACTTATATATGTTTAACAAGAGATTTTGAGAAGGATTGGTGAGAGTTATCAAAGGAACAAGTAGTATACCAAGAGAGAAAAAGAGAGCCGAGAGAGAGAGAGTAGCCGAGAGAGAGTGAGAAAGAAAGAAAGAAAAGAGAGAATGGTGTACACGGGAAAAAGAAAAGAAAAGGGGGAGGATGAGTTTATAAATAATCAGGGACAAGGGCAATTTAGTACTTTACTAATTCCCTTTTATAAATTGATTTACCTTTCTCTTTTTACTCGCATAGAATATTGGTGGAATAATAAATATATCTCTCTCAGAAAGTTGAAAATTATAGCGATTGATAATTTTAAAACGTAGATCTCGAAATTAGCTTTCCAAACATTACTCATAATAAGATTTTGAGCGTACGGTTGATTTTATATGATTTTCGTAAGCTCGCTTTAATAATAACATTTTTCCACATAAAAATTAATTTAAAATGCAATGACCACCAAATAAATCCATTCATCATTTTTAAAAAGTCTCTAGGACTATTATGAAGATAACAGAACAAATCCCATGTTTTTATCTTACTCAGATAATTTTATAAGAATGCGCAAAGGTTAAATAAACCTTTATTTAAATCAAATAATTCCCTTAAATCCATAAAAATGTCAACATATCACATAATCATGCATACAGACAAGTAGGCACACATACGAACACGTTTCAACTCATGTCTGATCATAAAATTTATCTTTCTTTAATATTATTCCTTTTTTACGCGTTCCGGGTCACGTTCAGCCTGATGGCCCGACGCTCAGTGTTTCAATTACGCTTCTCAATATCGACCGACACGTCACTGGGATGAAACACATACTTCACATTTAAATATCTTAACCTCTTTTTAGGATGGGTTCGTTCTACCTGATGGCCCGACAACACAGCTTAACTCCTAAGCTGACTCTTTAAATTGGAACGCTTTTACTTATGCTCCTAGATTCTAATATACAGAAAAGACAATTAATCAACACTTAATCACGTAATTATAATCATATCTCATAAAGCACACTTTATTGACTTAATTACGTCGCAAAATTCTCAGTCGTCACACAAAGACATGAAGAAAGTTTAATGTTGGCTTCCTGTTCTTGAACAATTGATAGGGAGTCATGCATTTTGCTTGATTGACCAAGGAAATGTTTTGAGTGTAGCATGCAGTATTTACAGCTTCAGCCCAAAAGTAAGTTGGTAACTTTGATTCTTTTAGCATTGTCCTTGCAGCTTCAATAAGATACCCGTTCTTTCTTTCCACCACACAATTTTGTTGTGAAGTTCTAGCTGCTGAAAATTCATGCATGATTCTATTTTCTTCACAAAACAATTTCATCACAGAATTCTTGAACTCAGTTCCATTGTCACTCCTGATTCTTCTAACTTTAAGATCGGGATGATTGTTAACTTGCCTTATGTGATTTATGATGTTTTCACTAGCTTCATATTTAGATTTGAGAAAATATGTCCAAGAGAACTTTGAGAAATCATCCACAATTACTAGGCAATATTTTTTTTTTGAGATGGACAACACATTGACTGGTCCAAATAAATCCATATGCACTAATTATAAGGGTTCTTCAATTGTTGATTCAAGCTTATTTTTGAATGATGCCTTGATTTGCTTTCCTTTCGGGAAGGCATCACACAATCCATCCTTTAATAATTCCACTTGAAGAATGCCTCTTACCAAACCTTTCCTGACTAGTTCATTCATAGTCTTGAAGTTAAGATGGGACAACTTCTTGTGCCATAGCCAACTTTCGTCTTGACTTACTTTGCTGATAAGATAAGTTACAAATTTTGCACTTGATGAGTTGAAGTCAGCTAGGTACACATTCCCTTTTCTCACTCTAGTGAGAACCACTTTGTTTTTCTTCCTCTTCTGGCCCTGACCCTCTACTAGCGGTTTAGCTGAAGAGGCCCTTGGATCAGGAGAAGGGTTAGATTGACCATCTTTGATAAGATCCACAACTTTCTCTGTAACGCCCCTGAGAGTTGGAACTTTGAGAGGGCAAGGGAAGGGCGTTTCCTTGAGGACTTCCGAGAATTTAGTCTTAATAGCCTCCACCGCGGTGTCCTAGTCCTCCTTATAACTCATAGGATGAGTGAGGGCGTCATGCTCCTCCATCAAAACTTTGAACTCCTGAGAGTCAATCCAGGCATCGAAACCTTTTTCCTTCTTGTCATGTAGAATGACGATCTTGGCCCGAGCAGTCTCCAAGTTAGAAGTTGAGGAGGCGAGCTGGGCCTTAAGGCTCTCGATTTATTGATTGGCCTCCTCAAGCTTCTTAATGGTATCATCGTAGCCAACCTTCCATGCCTTGGCCTGGTGAAGCGCCCCTTGAAAATGGGCATTTTCGTGAAAGGAAAGACAAAGAAAGGAAAATGAGTTTGTTTCAGCAGAGGACAAGTAATTAAACAAGGAAGGCTTGAAGATAAGTTACCGTCACCAGAGCCTGAGCACCGAATAGCTCATTGATTTCGAAGTCCTTCTGTAGGACAAGGTCTTTGTAGTGTATCGGGGAAATAGACTAAAGCGACCATTTTTTGGCATACTTCGTGTTCCCAACGACCGTGTCTTTTCCCCGGATTCCCCATATGGGCTGAAAGAAGGCCCCCGGCTTCTATTTTGTTCGCAGGGGTTGGCTGGGGCCTTCCTCATCCCCTTCTCCTACTTGGAGCAAAAATTCTAGAAAGCGGTCCCCAAGGTGCGGGTCTTTGAAAACCTTCCCTGCCCACTTCATTCTTGTGGTTTCTAACTCCTTAGGCTTAGTCACCTCCACTATTTTTTCAGCCACTGCACGAAGGAAAAAAATAAAAGTTGAGGAAACAAGTTAAAAAGAAGAAACTTCAGAGTTGAAGCTTAAATTTAAAAACTTACTCTTCAAAGGGATGGGGGAAAGGCCACGTTCAACTAGGACTCTCTCCCTTATAAGGTCCCAGGAATGAGATTCCACATAATCCTGAGTAAGGAGATCGAAGGACTTTCCCTCCTCTTCAGACAACACAATATCATTGGGGCTCTCATCGACCACCTTCCCGAAGGATGAGCGGAAGAGCGTCTCCCAATCGCTGCCTTCCCAAAGAAAGTAAACAAATTTCTTCTTCCAACCCAGGTTGTTGTCGGGAATGGACCGTTGATAATATGAGGGATGGTAGGGCGTTGATTCAAGGTAACCCACCCCATATTCTTTTCAGAGCTATTTTTGAACTGAAAAATCTTCCTAAAACTGCGACGGTAGGGGGCACATTGTGCTTGGCGCATTGCCACAAGAAACAAAGGATTAGCCTCCAAGCATTGGGAAGACGTTGGCAGGGGTTGATCCCAGCATCTGCAAGAAGAATGGAGATAAAAGGGTGAAAAGAAAACTTTACTCCAACCAGACTTATGTCCCTGAAGACACACAAAGTGTCCTTCTTCCAATGGCAAGCCCTGTCTACGGCACTTGCGAAGATTAACTTATAGGGCTTCGGAATCCTGAACACAGTGTTCAGCTTCTCCAGCTCCTTGACGAACGTGTTGATGTGATCATATGCATCCAAATGAGCGTCAGAGGGGTACTCATCTCCCCGGGTGTTGATCATTTCGATCAAAGAAGAATATCTAGATCTAATGGGGAACTCATTCGACTTCCTGGCCACATTCATCTTAGTTAATCGAGCTGATTTTTTATCTGCCATCTGAAATCAAGAAGAACATGCGTTTAAGCGTAAAAAAATGCAGAAAAATATAAATTCATGCACATGATGTATGAGTTTGTGCAGAAAATGATGGATTATGCAGAAAAAACTTAGAAATCACATCAAGATACCCGTCTAACAACCCTAAACTTAAAAAGAGAACTGGGACTAGAGGAAAAAATGTTGAATATACCTGGAAAACTTGAGGATTTGAAGGTCTTTAAACCGAAAACTAAACTGGATTGCCGAAAAAACCTAGAATTTCCGGAAAGACTTAAAATTTTTGAAAGAAGAAGGAAAACAAGATGTGTGAAATGTGAAGTGAGTAGAAGTAATTCAACTCACTCCTTTATATAGGCAAGGGAAAGAATATGAAAGGGCAAAAGCCCATAAAAGCTAAAGCCCAAGATTAAAAGCCCAGTTTCCAGAAGCTTTTGGAGTATTCTGGAGCTTTTTGGAATAATCAAGGCCCATTAGGGTTGAGGCCCAATCCAATGTGGATTAGGAAAATGAAGGCCCAATCCAATTTGGATTACGAAAATGAAGGCCCAATCCAATTTGGATTAGAAAAATGGAAGCCCAATCTTGTTAAAGTCCCAATCCAATTAAAGGCCCCATCTAGTTGAAGGCCCGATCCAGTTAAAAGTCTAAATCCAACGAGATTTGAAAGACCCATGGAGACGATCAGGATCGAGGTCGAGTTTCAGGTCATGAATTATGTTCGAAGTACTTCGAACAGAAGCCTTCAAAGCACTCATGGGGATGACCAGGATCCTGGTCGAGTTTCAGGTCGTGAAACCTGTTCGAATCATTGTGACTAGGAGCATCAAATTCCGTTACTATTTTGACTAGGATTGAGGTCGAGATCTTGGTCGAGAACTCTAGTCGTGAGGCTTCGAACAGGGTGTGACAAATAGCTAGTCTGTCGACCAGGATCCTGGTCGAATTTCAGGTCGTGGATCCTGGTTGAAGTTGTTCGACTAGAGAATGGGAGCTGGCAAAGATTTTGACTAGGATCTAAGTCAATATTTTGACTAGGATCCTGGTCGAAAAAAGCATGAGATTCCAGAAAATTAAGGAAAATTCCTGGAAATTAAGGAAAATTCCTGAAAATTTAGGAAAATACCAGAAAATTAAGGAAAATTCCTGGAAAGTAAGGAAAATTCTAGAAAATAAATATGGAAATTCCAGAAATTATCCTGAAGCCTCTTATAAGGCAAATCGTTAAATGTGTAGGTCGCTCAACACTTTACGTTGAAAATGATACCCTGTAAGGGAATACATGAACTTAACTTTTGTGAAATCTTGTACGATTTCCCAGAAGTTGGGGGCTAATGATAGGGAGTAAAATAAAACCCTGATTGAGTAACTAATATCACATTAATTATGCCCTATTTGGGCTGTCAATAAAGCCCATTTTAAAGGGCCCAATACCTTAAATATTAATTAATTTCATAATTAATAATATGGGCAAAATCAGCTGATTAGTGAAAGCTAAATAGGGATATAATTCCTTGTAGATTGACCTGCAAGAAACCCCATGGGACAAGGAATTGATTTCCTGCATTATAGGACTCCAAAGTCCACTCTACATCTGAGACTTGTCCACCAAATCTCCTAACCCTAATCCAATTCAAAGGCATCCAATGCCTATATAAGGGGTCTCACCCCACAAATCAGAACTACGTTTTTTGGCTTGATCCTTAGCATACAACAAGGTACGTAGGCATCTTGTGAAGGCATATTGAGTCACGAAACACGAGAGCAGTCAGATAGAGTCTTGAAGCTCACGAGACCTATCATTACATACACTTTAGTTTTTTATCCATAACAGCTGGGTTAATACTTTGACTTGTATTTTTTTATCTCTATCACTATCCTTTGTACACGCTTCTTACTTCCAATTAATCGACCAAGCTACAAAAGTAATGTCATTTTCATATCTTGGTTTTATTTTCATTAAGTTCATCCTAACCTGTATATATACAAGGTGGTATTCAATCTTCCTTTATTTTGTTTGGTCTACACAATATGTCATTGGCATACTTTCAACGGGACGCGTCCAAATGTTCTGATTTTTTTATCCTTCTACCATTGGTGCTTTGTTGTTATTGTTGTTGTTGTTGTTATTGTTGTTGTTGTTGTTGTTGTTGTTGTTGTTGTTGTTGTTATTGTTGTTGTTGTTGTTGTTGTTGTTGTTGTTGTTGTTGTTGTTGTTTGTTGTTGTTGTTTCCTTTCCCATTTTGAATTTTTAAAGGCGTGTCCGCATGCACTATTCATCATTGTGGTTAACTAGCTGTGTTGGTGTTACAAACACAGACTCAAATGCACCAATTTCCATGATTTTAAAAATACACGTTAAAACTCGAATTTCTTCTAGGCATGTCTAACCGGTTCTTTCTCATTGAAGTTAGCTTTTCTGGTCCATAAAATTTAATATTTTAGATGTATATTTGATTTTAGAGGGGCTAGTTTCCTTGTAAGCGTATTACTTTGGCCCTCCGGAGCTTTGAATGTCAAAATATGACTCTAGTTTTTATATAAGAAAATTAATTACACCTCCTAGCCTCACAAGATTCATATATATTTTAGGAACATGTAAATGTACATCATCCTAATTTACAAATATTGCAGAGGGGCTTGCATAAACATGAAGCCGCGTCCTTGTTAAGCAGGGGGCTCTCGACGCTGTTCTCGGAACCACGCCTCTCTTATAGATTTACAAGTGAGATTGTTATTGACTGTTATTGATGTCGAGTTTTGCTATTTTATTCCTATATTTCGCAGCAGTCTCAAACATTTCAATCATTCTCAATAAATTTCCCATTTCCATGCTGCACATGTATCCTCTTATTATTTTGTTTTGATTCATTTATCCTATCAACCAACCACCACCTTGCTGATATATAAAGCAAGTACCTTTATATTTTTAGGATGCGTCTTCAGGGTGGCTATCACTTTTTGAGATCAACTTCTTCAAACTTTCCCTTGCACTATTCTTTGCAGATTAGCCATCAATTATTTAATCTAAACGACGCATGCTGCATTAAGTTTTTTCTTTCTTTACACCTTAGAAACTATTTTACTTGCGAGGGTGGTTTCACGACTTCTTTGTTTTGATCAAATACATTCACAACTCATTTTTATATTCCTGCTGCTTCTCTACTTATAAAATCTTTGCAACCTTTGTCAATCCCGAGTACAAATGCTGCTTATATCTTTTCTTTCAATCAAGGCTACTGCGCATTAAGGTGAGTGCTCTAATTAGAATATACGCACCTTGATGATATTTTTATTTTCAAAAGTTTCTTTGCCTGAGCTCTATTATACATTTAACTTTTAATGCTCATGCAACAAATAATAATGCAACTTACTACCTTCTTTCTTCATTCATATAGGGGGTCCATACTTTAACTCTCTCAATTATTAATGACTTAAAGAAGCATGCTCATTCGCACATGGACGACACAACATTCTTCACTTGCATGTATTAAATAGTGTACATAATTCATTGTTAGCTCCTTCCATGAATTTGTTTCCAAAAATTTCACTTCTCCATATTAAATACCAAAGAGTCCATATTCAATGCAAGATATTCCTTCTTGTATAGCATGATGTACCATAATGGATAATGAGGTGATATAACTCAACTTAGGACAAGAATCTAGTAAATAATATCATCTATGTAACACAGAAATCCAGAAGAAGAATGATCAGACACATACAAGAATCAGAACACAGTATTACAAGTGCAAGTCCATTTGAAGTCATAGAAAGAAGATCAATTCATTGATCAGGCCTCTGTGAAGAATAAACCATTAGAGGACTTGTTATTTTAATACAGTTGAAGATTCAAGTATAGAAATCAAGTGAATCCAGTGGAAAACAATCTATAGAACTCAAGTCAGAATTCATTAACAAGGAACAATCAGAAAGGATAAGGATATTCAATTCAGGGCTAGTCGTTTGTGAACCAGACCAGTGCACTAAGCGTCAGCATTCCAAGATTGATCATTCAAGTCAACAAAAGAAGTGTTAATTGATTTCAAGATCATACAAAAGAATGTATTCAGAATTGAAGAAAAGAAGAAGAAGGAGTGAAAATATTCTAAGGCATAGAAGTTGATTTTCAACTAGTAGAATTCGACTTGTATGAATTCGACTAGTGGAAAATCAACTAGTGGAATGTAATTCTACTAGTCGACTTCTGACTTCCAAAATTGACTTCCACAATCAACTTCTACTCAAATTAGAATATTCTCTAAGTGCTACATATGTATAGAATTCGACTTCTATATTCTACTAGTCGAATTTCATCAAGTTCAAATTCGACTACTAAGAAGGAATGCAAATTCGACTACTAGGGACTTGGGTTATTTTGAAGAGCAGCAAATTAGAATGGTTGGACCAGAAGAAGCCACGTATTCAATTTGGTTTTAAGTCTACAATAAAACAGAAATCTCAGCATTTATTCAAGAGAGATTTTTTTACCAGCAAACTAAGAAGCTTTTATGGAGAGCATTACGGAGCATTCAAGTTCATATTAATTGCTTTGTAACTGTACTGTTATGCTATTGAAATTTCTGTAGAAGCTAATCAATTGATTAGATTGTAGCAACATTAAGGTTTATAGCAATCGAAATATATTCCTTGAATTGTGTTGTGTTTTTACTTTCCTGCATAAACTTAGAACTTGTTTTGAATCGGAATTAATTGGTGGTATCGTATTCAACCCCCCCTTCTATGATACCTTTGGACCTAACACTTCTTCATCTAATTTACACACTCCCTTTCATGCTTGCATCTTCAATTTTATAATCTTCCAAATTACATGGCTTTTAATAACCATGGTTTTAATCAACCATTAATTATGATTTACTCTTTTGTCAACTTGATGTCAATAGTTCACACAATTTCTTTGCCTTAGCAATAAATCTTTGATTAAAGCCCACAAGCCAATACTCCTATAACCTTTAAGTTTTAATCTCCCAGTGGACCCACCTTCAATGCATCACATATTATTTTATTGCAAGTAATAACTCCATCCATTTTAATCATCAATGCACCATCATATTCTCTATCATTCACTCACCCAGGTAGGATGTATTCATAAAAAAATTTCTTTTAATCATAATGAACCAAAACTTAGACCTACTTTGTGAACCCAGAAGCATCTAAAATTTCTATTTTATAAACCAATCCAACATGGAGGCTTCTTCTTCTTATTTTTCCACATCACATTCATGTTCTCTCTTTGACTTCATATATTGTTATAATGACAAGGCGTGTCCTAATGTTATCTTCCTTTCTGGTCCAAAACATAGATTACCCACATTGATTCAGTTTTGTTTGTCCACACGAACCAAGCTTCTGGTATATATAAATCATGGAAGTCAATTTTTTCTCTCAAATCATTTTTATAGGACACACCTTTTATCTTTAACTTGGGTCGTTCCTCTCTTGTCCTTGACAAACATTTCCTTTTTCTCTTGCCGATATACTTCACCTCTTTTCTTTACTTTTATTTTTAAAATATTTTTACATAACTTCAACTATAATATTTTATAGTGCTTGCCTTCTTCAAAATCATGTGTAATTATATCAAGATGCACCATCCTAAAGCTTCATATAAAGTTTGTCCACTCCGAACATACAAATCAAGATCCAGAAGTTTAGATCAAACAAGTTCACTCTTGCAGATTTTTTAATTTTCAAAATTTTCTATTTCTTGAAATTTTTGAATCATAAATAATTTAATCGTAAGTTCTCAAAAAGTTGGATGTATTAAGGTACCAAAGTTTGACAAAGAAAATTACAATCTATGGAAGAAAAAGATGATTCTCTATCTTAAGGCTGCGAACCCTGATTACATGGAAATTCTGAATGACGGCCCACACTTACTTGAAATGGTTGATCCTGATAATGAACGACATACCATTCCTAAACCAAAATCTGACTGGACTGTAAAGGAAAAGGAATTGGTTGCCCTAGATGACAGTCTACAGCTGATATTGATAGATGCCATTGACTCTGACATGTGTCACCAAATTCTTGTTTGTGAAAGTGGCAAACACATGTGGGACATAATTGAACTGTTAATGGAAGGTACTAAAGATGTGAGAGAATATCGCCTAGACATGTTAACTACTCAATATGAAGCCTTCAGGTCTCTCCAGGGTGAAGGTGTAACCTCAGTTTATGAAAGATTGAATAGGCTGTTAAATGAAATGAGTCTTCATGAAAAGAAGTATGCACAACATGAAATCAACAGAAAGTTTTTGTTGACACTCCCTTCACATCTGGACAACAAGGCAGAAACAGTTCGTGAACGAGTGGACTTCAAGACCATGAAACTGGAAAAGGTGTATGGAAGAATGAAGACTCATGAGATGGAGTTAGACCAGAAGAGGATCATATATGGGAACAAATCCAGTGATGCCAAAAATGCTGAGTTGCTGAGAACAACTGCACTGGTTGCAAGCAAGCATGAAGACCCGGATATCACTGTTGAGAAGGCCAAGTCTCAAACAAATGTGCTTTTTGAGGCTGAAGTGGATGATGGAAATCTGACTGGGGATCCTGGTGACTACTACACCATGGAAGAATTAAAACAGATGGAAGATCCCACAATGGCAAATCTAGTAGGGATGTTCAGCAATATGAGATTCAGAAGGAAGAAAGGTTTCAGGGGCTCAGGGAGCAGTAGTAGAGGGAAGAGATCCAACTCATACTCCAGTTCTGGATATAAAACTGGAATGGTAGACATAAACAAATTCAAATGCTATAACTGTGATGAGGTTGGACACTTTGCCAGTAAATGCAGGAAGCCTCAACAATCAAAAGACAAGGGCAAAGAGGTTCAGAAAAGGGATTCAGGGAAATCCAAAAAGTATCCAGTCAAGTCTTACATTGCTGAAGGAAAAAGCTGGGATGATACAGATGATGAAGAGGAAGAATATGGAAATCTTGCATTGATGGCAGAATCAACTCCTCAGGTATCTATATCACCCCCTGCTAAAATTTGTGATAATGCTGATTGTATAGCTTTTAAATAACTTGCTCAAGTATATTCTGATAAACTTTCCTATGATAGAGCTAATGTAGAATGTAGTGACAAGTTATGTGCTGAAAATTACAATGTGCTTAAGTTAAGATACAAGAATTGTTGCTTATCCCTAAGATGTTCAGAAGGTACTGTTAGTGACTTAAAGCAAGAACTAGAAAAGATCAAAACTGAAAATGATAAGCTAGTTCTCACCAATGTTGCTATAGAAGACCTTAAACCAAGAAATCAATATCTGGAACTTAAAAATAAGAAACATGTTGAGACTATAGAAGGAAAGGATGAGAAGATAAAGGAATTAGAAACTAAGCTTCAGACTTATGCTAATTCTGCTAATCTTGCAAAGGAACTCATATCTAGTCAAGTTGTAAGTGGAAAACTTGGAATTGGACTAGATTATGATGAACTTAGGAAATTTAGTAAGAAACATGTGGTGGATAATGAACCTGTAATAAAAGTTGTTAATCCATTAGATACACCACATGTTCTGAAGAATGCTAAGAAACCTTTTTTCAAGAAGGCATCTTCGAAACCTTTTGATGAGGAGAATTTGTTCATTCATCCTAAGATGCTTGTTGAAGATCTTGAAAAGGTAAAAGATAAAAATGCTAAGAAATCTGATAAACAAGCATCCCCTGAAAGTGAACAAACTACTGCAGGACTAAGTTTTAGTTCCACCACTAAATCTAGTAAGAATAGAAATGGCAGAACAGGAAAGGATGGCCCTAGAAAGGTGTGTAATAACTGTGGATCCACTGGACACCTATCTCATGCATGTAAAAATGTTAAAGTGGATAAAGTAAAAAATGTTAATATGCATACCATGCCTAGTGTTCCTAAATCTTCCAAGTGTGATAAGCCTGCTTGCATGTCATGTGTTGTTTTATTCATGAAAATGTATCTTGATTACACACACTCACACAATGCATGCCGTGATCATGATAATCATATGCATAAGAATAAGAGTAAGTTAAAGACTGCAAGCCCTCCTAGTGCTAGGAAAGAGGCTACCTTCACCAAGACCAAAAGCAAAGCTAATGGTCCTTCTAAGGGTGTTAAGGACACAGTCAATGAAAATGTAAAGCATGCTGAATCTGTCAAGAATGTTAAGAAATCTGCTAGATATGCACATGTTCCTAAGTACCCTGGACCCAACATGGTTTGGGTACCAAAGAAATCTTAATCTCTTTTGTATACAGGGCATAAAGAAGAAGAAGGTCATGTGGATTCTGGACAGTGGATGTTCGAGGCATATGACTGGAGATAGAGCCCTGCTATCAAAGGTGGTTGAGAAATCTGGCCCAGTGGTTACCTTTGGAGATGACAACAAAGGTTATAAACGGGATATGGCTGTTTGGAAATTGGAAATGTCATCATAGAAGAAATCTCTCTGGTTGATGGTCTTATGCATAATCTTCTAAGCATAAGTCAATTATGTGACAAAGGATGTGATGTGTTGTTCAAGAAGGAGAAGTATTTGATCACTAATCAAAAGAATGAAAGGCTTGCTCTCAATGGAGTAAGAAAAGGTGATCTGTTTGTAGCTGACTGGAATTCTGCAGAAGATGGACAAGTAATGTGCTTCTACAGTAAAGCATATGCAAATGACAGCTGGCTATGGCATAGGAAGCTCTCCCACTTGAATTTCAAGACAATGAATTCTCTAGTGAAAAGAGAGTTGGTGAGAGGATTACCTGAGATGGAATTCAGCCTTGAAGGGCTATGTGAAAAAGTAAAATCAAAGAAAGCATCACACAAGAAGAAGACAGTATCTGATATAGCTGAACCACTACAACTCCTTCACATGGATTTGTTTGGACCAGTGAATGTTATGTCTATGTCAAGAAAGAAATATGGATTAGTGATAGTGGATGATTTTTCTAGATATACATGGGTGTTATTCTTGTATTCAAAGGATGAAGCACCTGGCATGATTATTGATCATATCAAGAAGATTGAAGTAGAAGCTGGGGTGCCTGTGAGATGCATAAGGTCTGACAATGGAACAAAATTCAGGAATGCAAAGCTAAATGACCTCTGTGTAGAAAAGGGCATCTCAAGACAGTACTCAGCACCAAGGACTCCTCAGCAAAATGGGGTAGTTGAAAGGAAGAATCGTACTTTGGTTGAAGCTGCTAGAACCATGTTGAATGAAGCAAATCTTCCTACGTACTTTTGGGCTGAAGCTGTCAGCACTGTATGCTATACTCAGAACAGAACCCTGATTAACAGAATGTATGAGAAAAATCCATATGAGCTGATGGCAAACAAGAAACCATCTGTAAAATACATTCATGTATTCGGAGGAAAATGCTATGTCCTTAAAGATAATGAGCAGATTGGCAAGTTTGATGCCAAAGATGAAGAAGGCATTTTTCTGGGTTACTCATTAGAGTCAAAGGCTTACAGGGTGTTCATGGTTGATGATCAGAAGGTCGTGGAAAGCCTAAATATAACATTTGATGACACAAAACCCTCAAGTATTTAGAAAGAAGATGATGATGAGTCTATGAATGTAGAAGATTTTTCTGATAATGAGGATGAACCTGAAATTGTGCTATATGAAGAAAATAATGGAGATGATCCTCAGGATGATCATAATGATGATTCAGACTCAGATAATAATGGAGGAGATAGTCAAGATGCTAGTGGCACATCAAATGTGACTAGTGAAACAACATCTGAAGCTGATTCTCAATCATCAGATTCTTCAGGTCAAGATGGCAACAATTCAGGGGGAGCAGGACAAGAGCATGGATCTGGAGAAAGAACTCACAACAACAATAGTAATGCTGAGTCATCAAGAACACAATTTCCTAGAGCTACAAAGTAGAATAAATCTCATCCTGAAGATTTAATTATTGGTGATCCAAATTCCAGAGTTCAAACCAGAAGAGCCACTGCAAATGAATGTCTATATTCTGGGTTTCTTTCTCAAATGGAACCTAAGAAAGTGGATGAAGCTCTTGAAGATCCAGATTGGGTGATTGCTATGCAAGAGGAACTCAATCAGTTTGAGAGACAAAAAGTTTAGAAACTAGTACCCCGACCAAAGAATAAATCAGTGATTGACACTAAGTGGGTATTCAGGAACAAACTGGATGAAGATGGTACCGTGACAAGAAACAAGGCAAGACTGGTAGCAAAAGGTTACTCTCAAGAAGAAGGAATAGATTATGACGAAACTTTTGCACCAGTGGCAAGACTTGAAGCCATCAGAATGTTCTTGGCCTATGCTGCATATACAAATTTCAAGGTATATCAGATGGATGTGAAGAGTACATTTCTAAATGGTGAGCTTGAATACGGAACAACCTCCTGGTTTCACAGACCCTGAATCTGAAGATCTTGTCTATTTTCTCTTCAAGGCTCTCTACGGCCTTAAGCAAGCACCAAGAAAATGGTATGACACCCTCTCTGAATTTCTACTTGAACATGGTTTCACAAGAGGTGTCATAGACAAGACTCTATTCTACAAAATGCATAAGAATGATATCATACTTGTTCAAGTGTATGTTGATGATATTATATTTGGATCTACGAATGATATACTATGTGCAAGATTTGCTAAGCTGATGCAAAGTAAGTATGAGATGAGTATGATGGGAGAATTGAACTTCTTTCTTGGACTTCAAGTGATTCAGAAGCCAGAAGGTATCTTTATTTTTCAGACAAAGTATATCAAAGATCTTCTGAAGAAATATGACACGGAAGATTCATCTCCTGCCAAGACTCCAATGGCCACTGCTACAAAGCTTGATCAAGATCAATCTGGTAAACAGGTGGATATCACTCACTACAGGGGCATGATTGGATCTCTTCTCTACTTGACTGCAAGTCATCCAGATTTAATGTTTGCAACATGCTTGTGTGCAAGGTTCCAGGCTGACCCAAAGGAATCACATCTTATAGCCGTCAAGAGAATCTTTAGGTACTTGAAAGGTACACCTAATCTGGGTATCTGGTATCCTAAAGACACTGGATTTGATCTCATAGGTTATACAGATTCTGATTATGCTGGATGTAAGATTGATCGGAAGAATACTTCAGGAAGCTGTCAATTCCTTGGTAGAAGATTGGTATCATGGTGTTTAGTAAGAAGCAACATTCAGTATCAACATCAACTGCAGAAGCTGAATATATTGCTGTTGGAAGCTGCTGTGCTCAATTACTTTGGATGAGAAATCAACTCAAGGACTATGAAATTGATCTGGATCATATTCCCATCTTCTGTGATAATACAAGTGCTATAGCTATCTCAAACAATCCAGTTCAGCACTCGAGGACCAAGCATATTGACACCAGGTATCATTTTATAAGAGAACATATAATGAATGGTACTATGGAACTTCAATATGTTCCCACAACTGATCAAATTGTAGACATTTTCACAAAGCCACTTGATGAGGCAACATTCACCATGTTGGTTAGTGAACTTGGCATGTTAAATTTGTCCAATTGATTGGAAATTATCAAATGCAATTTGATTGGGATAAAATTTACAAATTTCTGTGATGATGCTTTGAGGGTTTTTGAATTTTATTTACCAAATATTAATTGTTTATGTAGTAGCAGCATAATATTGTTCTGAATAATGGTGATTATCAATCAATGGTAATTTTCATAATTTTAGAGTGAATATTGTGATTTTTGAAACATAATATTATTTATAATTATGGCATTATCAATAAATGATAAGTATTAATTATTAAATAATTATTATGGGATTTTTATGAAGCATAAGTAATATTCAGGATTTATTAATATTTTCCAGTCAATGATTTATATTTAATAATGAATAAATATTATTTGTGATAATTAGTAGTTAAGTACTAATAATTCAGAAATTCAACTTTCTAATTTGTGGGAACATTTATTTTTGCACTTAGGGGGAAAAGTGATTTAGAATAATCAAAAAATTTTCTAAGTACATCAAGTTCAAATTTCGACTAGTGGCTGTATAAAAATCGACTAGTAACAGCAAGTCCAAATTTTGACTAGTGCTGTATAAAAATCGACTAGTACAACAAGTCCAAATTTCGACTAATGGCTGTATAAAAATCGACTAGTGGCTGGAAATTTTCGACTAGTCGATTTTCTAGGAAAATCGACTAGCTGTTTTCAGTAAGTTTGGCTAAGTCATTTTTCTTCCCATTGGCAATTTTTCAACTACTAAGTTTTCGACTAGAAGCAAAATCGACTAGTAGGCTACTAATCGATTTCCCACTAGTCGAAAAATAATCTATATATATATTCATTGCCTTAACAGTTTGCTTTCTCAGATACACACAAACTAATCGATTTCACAGCAAAGGAGGATTTAGGAGTTTTAAAATTTTCAGTAATCGAATTCTTCACAGAACTCTGGCAAAATTTTCTGAAATTCTAGATTATTGTTGTTCAATCCATTGCGGTTCTTTTGACTGTAAACTCACAAGTTTTCACCGGTTGAATTAGGAGATCCAAGCATTCGATTTCTAGTTTTAGAAAAGTTTGTTTTGTGTAATCTGTTGTGTCTATAACCTAGGCTGCGTTTGGTGTGAGGGTTTTAAGAAATAAAATTAATTTCTTTTGTGTTTAAGATTATTTTTCATTTTTTTAAAAATGGCTAATAATTTTGAAATTAAGAAAACTAATTTTGTGTCTATTTTAGGAAATGATTTGAGAAAAACTGGAATATTTCAAAAATGGATTATTTTCTTAAATGAACATTCTATTGTGAGATATGCCCTGACAGCAAATGTGCAGATTAACTCTGATTTAATTCAGCACATCACACAGAATTCTTAAATATCTAATGAGGGTGATCAGCTTGGGATATAATTTGTTTTTGGTGAAGATGTGATCAGGATTTCTGAAGACGATCTGAATGAGCATCTACACCTTCCAAGAGATAACTTTGTTGATGTTCCTGATTCCTCGACGTTGTTCGACTTCTTTGTTTCAATTCAAGCAACCTTGGAAAATGGTCAGCTACCTGCAAAGTTCTACAAGTCACATCTACCCAAGGAATGGAACTTGTTCTTCGGGGTTATATCTCAAGTGTTCTCTTCGAAGATAAGCATCTGGGTTTCTGTCTCTGGGTTAGTTCATAAAATTAGTTTTTCAGTGGCCAATAATCTTCGAATGAACTATGGTCGTCTCATGATGAAGAAGCTACAACAACACATTAACACTCAGAAGACCATCAAGTTTGCAGTCTATCCTCGCTTTCTGCCGATTGTGCTTAACTCCATACTTTCAGAGGAACAAAGGAACTTCATCCCCATGTTCAAGCCTGTCAATCCTCCTGTCATGCCTACCACTGTTGTTGTTCAATTGAAAAGCAAGAAAAATTATCCAAACAACAATGGAGGTATACCTAATGTCTTTTTGACTCCTTACTTAACAGAGAGTTTTGTGCAGATTGAAGCTGACATAATAGCAAGGAATGAGGAAATTCAGGCAGAAGAACACATGGATCAAGATCCAGTTACAGCTTTTGATACAAAACAACATGTTCAACCTGAGGAAAATCAAGAAGGAAGTGTCCATAGTTCACATACTCAGAACATTCCTCAAAACACCCCTGTTTACTCATACAGGCCAGGTATGTCCGGAGGTAACTACTCTCAATTCTCCAATACTGGATTTGATGATTTGATTTCTATTGAAGCTCTACAACTTGACTCTGCACATACATTTCAATCACTTGGTGATTATCCAACAAGGAGTATTGGATCTGAAAACCTTCAGATTCATAACCTCACTCCACCTCCAAACACTAAATTTACACTTTCCTCTACCAAAAACCTGAAGAGAAAAGGAGCCAGTGAGGATGAGGGAGAAACTGCTGACACAATATCAAATAAGGGAAATTTTATGAGAGAACACTCAGCTCTACCTCAAATGAAGAAAAATCGTATCCAATCAGAGGTATCTGACAGCCCCCATACATTCTCAAAAGGATGTAATGGCTGAAAAGGCAATTAAACATTCTCTGGATGTACCTTCTCAACAAGGTATGTCTATTGAAATTCGCCCGTCAGCCACGACATCTGAAAGAGTGTCACCACCACCAAACTTGACCTCAAATATTCATATTCACAGCAAGGGTGCACACACATCCAAAGAATTGACGGAAGCAGGGGAGCCACCTATCTTACAGTTGGACTCCTCTGTCAATGATCTTTTAACGGAACAACAATCCACTGGTAATGACCCAGATATCACTGGTGAGCCTATGGATAAGGTATTGTCACCAATACCTGAGGGAACTGAAAGTCTAATCCCACAGATGAAGGCTTCAGTGACACTCCCAGAGATTCCAACTCTAGAAAGGTCATCTACTGATGACAGGGAACTTGTCTCTGACAAGGATCGGGGATTGTGAACTCCAATTGCACCACCGCAGACCTCCTTAAGGATGGCTAAGGTGATTTCACTTGCAGGTACCTCAGAAGCTCGGAGCATTGAGAGGAGTGAAACACAAACCGTGAGGATGAGTGACACCCTTGTCCCCAAACCGAGTGAAAGAGCGATGAGCGAAACACTTCGAGAGGAGCCTTGTGAGACACCTACCATCCAAAATGCACCAAATCTTACAAACTATGTTACTATTACTGAATTTCATGATACTCTCAAACAACGGGATCAACAATTTCTAGTTGTGCTTGATAAGAGAGACAAAGAATTTTATCAAGTTATGGACATCAGGGATAAACAATTTCATGACGAACTTTCCAAGAGTGATGCTACTATTGCCTCTCTTCACGCAGAGATTGCACAGTTGCAGGCGAAGGTCCAACTAATGAAGGATCATCAAGCCTATAACTCTGCTGCTTCTGGTTTCTGACTAGCTTTTATGGAAGGACAAATGTGCTCTAAATCTTTTTCCAGTTCACTTTAGAAGGATAACCTAACTGAGGGGGAGAAGTTAGGAGGAGTTCAAGAAAAAGTAGTTCTGGAGGAAGAAAAGAAGTCAGTTGATAAAGGCAAGGCTAAAGTTGTGGAGTTGGAGGCAGAAAAGAAGTCAGTTGACAAAGGCAAGCCTAATGTTGTGGAGTTTGAAATGCAAGATCCAGTAAATGTTACATATAAGTTTGAGGATACAGAGGAGGAGGAAGATCTAGTTCGTTTCAGGAGTTCAATGAATCTGGATGCTAATATGTCTACTAATCCATTCATGGAAAGCAAGCCAGTTGAAGATGTGGTAGTCGGAGAAGAAGTATTCAATCCTGACATGGAAGCTACTGTATAAAGTGATGAAGATCAGATGGAACATGAACTTGAAGAAGGTGAAATTTTTGAACCGGGAGTTGCAGATGCTGAAATTGTTGATGAAGAGGAGGAATTTGCAGATGAAGATGCTTTCAGTGATGATTGCCTAATGAACAGGATAAATGAAATTATCAATAACAATATTAAAGAGGCTAAAGAGGTTTATGATCAGGCAAAGGCTAAGAAGACAAAAAATTAGTGAGAGGAAGGCCAGAATTGCTAGGGAGGAAGACATTCGTAACCAAACAGGTCCCAGGTGGGATGAAGCTAGAGCAAGCTTCAGAGGTAAGGAGAAGAACTTGGATAAGAATGATGATAGAAAGATAATGGACATCATCTGAGAATATAGACAGAAGTATCCAGATATCCATGAGTTCTACAGGAAGTTTGATGAAAGAGTCTCTAGTGTTTCTGTGTTTAAACTGAAGAAGGGCTGGGTTATGTATGTGAACCTAATAGATCAAGGAGCTCTGAAGCTGTCAACAAGAATGTTCAAGAAGATGAATGTCGTTGAGTTATTTATCCTCAAGCACAAAATTATCACATCAGGAGGACCAATCAATGAACTGCTAAGGGAATGTATGCATGAAGCTTTGAGAGAGTATTCACTGGAAGCGTTTGACTTACCCACTTGTGTTAAATACTACCATGGAAGATCTTTACAGAATCTCACTCTCACTAAAATCATTTAATGGGAACTCCTTACAGTATGCTAATGTACATTGAAAGCAGACTAAGGGGAAAGAAAGAAAGAAGATCTGCTCTAGATCTTGAAGCTGCTGAGATTATCTATGCTACAAGGTTAAATCTGAAGATGGAAGACAGTGAAGGAGACATGGAAAAGACTACTCGAGCTTACGATGAAATAGTGTGGGTTAGAAGAGCGGATGGCAAGACCATAATAGAGGATGAACTTCTGGGGGAGAATGAGCCCAAGACTTGTATTGAAGATGGAGAACTGAAGTACGTAATGAGAACTTCTCAAGCAGTTTCCAAGATACCTATCTCTAGTTTTGAAGGCAGCCATTCTGAATACATAAGAGAAGTGTTGAAAGATATTCAGTTATCCACATGAAAAAATGACAAGCTTGCTCTAAAGCCAATTCAGGATAGACTGAGAAGCAGACTTGATATGGAACAAATCAACAACACAAAAAGGGTGCAAGATTTTCCTAAGAGAATAACTGTCTTTGTTTTCTCTAAGAAATCTTCTATCTTATTTGATGCTGTAAGGAAAATGCAAAGCATCCTATATCTCAAGATGTTACTCAAGAGGCTTGAAGAACCGGAACCAATCAATGCACTAGAAGTCGAAGCAAGAGACTTAGTCAAGCTAAGAATTTCACAAATACAACAGAGGATTCAAAGCAGAAAATCCAGAGCAATCAAGAAATCTGAATCAGCAATCCCAGGGAAAACAGCAAGTCAAAAGGACAAAGCTGAAATGAAGTCAAAGGCAAAGGAGAAATAGAACATCTGTTCAGACTAGAGGAACAGTTTATGTCTTTGAAATCTCATGTAAATAGAAATCTGGAAATGTATATATATTCCAGAATGCATTTAATATTATTTACTATTTTCCACACTTACTTTTTCTTGTTGTCAGTTGAGTTATCCATAAGGATTTGCTTGTCGAACTCTAACAATCAAATAGGGGGATATTGTAAAGCATGATGTACCATAATGGATAATGAGGTGATATAACTCAACTTAGGACAAGAATCTAGTAAATAATATCATCTATGTAACACAGGAATCCAGAAGAAGAATGATCAGACACATATAAGAATCATAACACAGTATTACAAGTGCAAGTCCATTTGAAGTCATAGAAAGAAGATCAATTCATTGATCAGGCCTCTGTGAAGAATAAACCATCAGAGGACTTGTTATTTTAATACAGTTGAAGATTCAAGTATAGAAATCAAGTGATTCCAGTGGAAAACAATCTATAGAACTCAAGTCAGAATTCATTAACAAGGAACAATCAGAAAGGATAAGGATATTCAATTCAGGGCTAGTCGTTTGTGAACCAGACCAGTGCACTAAGCGTCAGCATTCCAGGATTGATCATTCAAGTCTAGAAAAGAAGTGTTAATTGATTTCAAGATCATACAAAAGATTGTATTTAGAATTGAAGAAAAGAAGAAGGAGTGAAAATATTCTAAGGCATAGAAGTTGATTTTCAACTAGTAGAATTCGACTAGTGGAAAATTAACTAGTGGAATGTAATTCTACTAGTCGACTTCTGACTTCCAAAATCGACTTCCACAATCGACTTCTACTCAAATTAGAATATTCTCTAAGTGCTACATATGTATAGAATTCGACTTCTATATTCTACTAGTCGAATTTCATCAAGGTCAAATTCGACTACTAAGAAGGAATGCAAATTCGACTACTAGGGACTTGGGTTATTTTGAAGAGCAGCAAATTAGAATGGTTGGACCAGAAGAAGCCACGTATTTAATTTGGTTTTAAGTCTACAATAAAATAGAAATCTAAGCATTTATGCAAGAGAGCTTTTTTTACCAGCAAACTGAGAAGCTTTTATGGAGAGCATTACGGAGCATTCAAGTTCATATTAATTGCTTTGTAACTGTACTGTTATGCTGTTGAAATTTCTGTAGAAGCTAATCAATTGATTAGATTGTAGCAACATTAAGGTTTATATCAATCGAAATATATTCCTTGAATTGTGTTGTGTTTTTACTTTCCTGCATAAACTTAGAACTTGTTTTGAATCGGAATTAATTGGTGGTATCGTATTCAACCCCCCCTTCTACGATACCTTTGGACCTAACACTTCTTCATCTAATTTACACACTCCCTTTTATGCTTGCATCTTCAATTTTATAATCTTCCAAATTACATGGCTTTTAATAACCATGTCTTTAATCAACCATTAATTATGATTTACTCTTTTGTCAACTTGATGTCAATAGTTCACACAATTTCTTTGCCTTAGCAATAAAACTTTGATTAAAGCCCACAAGCCAATATTCCTATAACCTTTAAGTTTTAATCTCCCAGTGGACCCACCTTCAATGCATCACATCTTATTTTATTGCAAGTAATAACTCCATCCATTTTAAACATCAATGCACCGTCATATTCTCTATCATTCACTCACCCGGGTAGGATGTATTCATAAAAAAATTCTTTTAACCATAATGAACCAAAACTTAAACCTACTTCGTGAACCCAGATGCATCTAAAATTTCTATTTTATAAACCAATCCAACATGGAGGCTTTTTCTTCTTATTTCTCCACATCACATTCATGTTCTCTCTTTGACTTCATATATTGTTATAATGACAAGGCGTGTCCTAATGTTATCTTCCTTTCTGGTCCAAAGCATAGATTACCCACATTGATTCAGTTTTGTTTGTCCAAACAAACCAAGCTTCTGGTATATATAAATCATGGAAGTCAATTTTTTCTCTCAAATCATTTTTATAGGACACACCTTTTATCTTTAACTTGGGTCATTCCTCTCTTGTCCTTGACAAACATTTCCTTTTTCTCTTGCCGATATACTTCACCTCTTTTCTTTACTTTTATTTTTAAAATATTTTTACATAACTTCAACTATAATATTTTATAGTGCTTGCCTTTTTCAAAATCATGTGTAATTATATCAAGATGCACCATCCTAAAGCTTCATATAAAGTTTGTCCACTCCGAACTTCATTATCACATGGAGGGACTTTTGCAGGAATACAAGGACATCTATTTTACACCATTAGTAGGTAAAAAGGGTTCTTTATCATATTCATGGGATCACCATAAAATACATATTCTTGTTACTCGCTAGAGAGCCAGGTGTATCTTTAGTGAAGCAAATAGCCTTTTTTCATGCTATATTCTTTCATGATATATATTTTTTGTTTCCGGCATTAACACGAGCTTAGGAATTCCTCTCAGTTGAGGGCGTACCCCATGCCTTTCATTAGTAGAGCTATGCGAGGACACAGGAATTACTAGAGGTGCGTTACTCCCCCGAGCATCCTCAAACCTTCTCCTCGATGGATTCCTTTTATCATACTGTTTAAGCTTTCCACGATCTTATCTTCAATGCTCTCAATCATATCCTGCAACTACATCCTGTGGAGGGGCACTCTCGTGTCTATGGTGCCTCTCCCTATGATTCCCTTTGGAATTATGGGTTCACACGCTGAATCACGGGGCCTCGCTCATCTAATAACTTATTATTTTTTGTCATTATAATAACTGAACCTTCTTGGAAATTGTTGGAAGTCGTCCGGGCCACGACCAGTTTTGTCAGGGCGCGCTCTATCGTAAGTAGGGAGCGCCCCTCCATGTATAACCTCTTTCCTCAGAGTTGGAGATAAACTCCCGAAAATTCTGCAACTTCTTAAAACGTCTTCATTCATATATTTCTTAGGAAAATTCTCTTAAAATCTTGTTCCAAAAATTACACGGATTCTTCCACTAGAGAAACTTGGTCGTCTTGCCAAATAAACTCATAATTGACATGCCCTTTATGGGACCTTGAGAGATCTCCCTGAAGATGAATCTTTTCCATATAGCTCTTGCTTGAAGCCATCCCGACTATTCTGGTTCATCATCGTTGATCGATGACATACACCTTTGAACAACCCTTAAAATCATAATTCTATTATAACAACTGAAAGACCACCTGCAAGACCTAAATCACCTTCAAATTTTATTCAACCCCCTGGTCTTCTTTGTGTTCCGAAACTTTTATCCATGAATTTCCTTCATCTTGGCCATGGCCGCGAAAGATAACCTTTAGATTATGACATAAAGAACCCTTACCATGGTGAGACATCTCTTCCTCTCGAGATTATTATCATGTTCTGCACCACTTAATTACTCCCAGGGTAAAGGTTGTTGAACTGTCTAAGAATCTGCATGACCTCCGCCTTTTACGTGGTATCCTTCTGAGTTTAAGTTGTATCTCTGGCATGAGCATTTCCGTCATACCAAACATAAGCACGCCAATCTCCCTCTAAGTATCTCCCATATCTTCCCCTATCCGGACTTGTGTGAGAACTTAGATTCATTTTATCATGCCACTTAAACCTTTTTTTCCGATCACTTGTATAATATCGACCATACCTTCCAACCGAATTAAGAGGAGGAGCCCGCTCATGGCCGCTGTGCCGTTTCTAACCCCTCAATAAATTTAGGGGCACACGCGTCAAACCACAAGGCACTATATCTCCTCGAGCGACCTTTTTTTATCATTCCAGAAGCAACATGCTCAAATCATCATTTCCTAATCGAATACCCAACCAAATTTTTAGAGCAGCGAAGCCTTATCGCCCGTTATCTGGCAAAGCTTCTGCATGGTGATGTTCATCCAAAGTTCTTTTAGATCAGTATGAGTATGTAATTATCTGATTATCTGTACACGATATCTCTCGTTCATCCATATTTGTCCATGAGTTTAATAACCGGAGGAGTAACCTCATAATAATCTAGTCACCGCGGAGTAATAGGCGGATGTTTGCTATTAACTTGCCCGTGTCCATCCAAAGCACCTCTCTCAACCATCAGAGCTTTTTCAGATGCATGGATATAACAAGAATTATGGCAGCTTCTCCTAGTTTTATGTCGCTCCACGGTACTCAGCCTCAAATCGAAGCCATTTAAAGCATTTCCCATCCGATAAAGCTTCCCCAACAGATCAACATTGCTGATAAGAACTGTGGGTTGGCTCCTAACGTCCAGAGTTGGACGTATGACCTTCGCCGGAATATATTGCTCATGGCAGCCACAATTACGTTATGGGCTTCCTTTAGAACTATCTTCCTCATAAAAACTTTCATCAATATTATGAGAAACCTTTCCTCTAAGATGCAGATCTTGATCAGCCCCTCCTTCTAGCGCCAATTAGTTGACCAAAGAATTTGGTAACAATAAAATTTGAGGTACGTAGCCGGAAACAAGATCTATGATCGGGAGCTCTGCTAAATCGTCTAAACTACTATTATGCCAATTACATTTGTTGATTGTGGAGATATCAATTTTGAATACCCCGAATAAACCGTTATGGATGATGAGGAGCCCTGCTAAATCGACTAAACTGACATATGTTTATGCACAACATAATGTATTATAAGATTTCGAGTATGGTCTATATTTTTTTCCGGTTTTATTTATGTTTCTTTATTCTGTGAAACAATATTTGTATTTTTCTTTCGAATATATCGTACCTTAAGTTTACCAACTTGTACGTAATATTTTGTTTTTTATAATTAATTGTTGCTAGCATAACTAAAGAAGGGGGTGGGCAATGAAAGAAATAGAAGGAGTTAGAATTTATGCACCATGCTAATGAAAAAGAGGAGTTGTGTAGTTTATAAAAGACAATTGATTGTAAAAAAGAGTCTATTTAAACGGTAAAATGCAAAACAGATCTAACTTTAAAAGGTTGAGGCTGGAGTGTAATTGCTTGTTACTCCTTTAAAGGTTACCACATTTTCACAGTCTAAACAATTTCACTTGTGCATCAAACGAATTCCATTACTCATAAGATAATGTGAAACACCATTAAATGTTTCATGTATTCTATAACCAAAAAATGAGTACATTTATGTACATGTAGCAACATAGAAAAAATTGATTGAACAACGTTATTTATGTGATTTTATGAATGATGTCAAGCTTAAAAGTTTAGGAACATGTTAGGATATATTGATCCAAAAAATGAAACATTGCATAAATGAAATGGTGACTTTGATTTAAAATTCCAGATATTAAGCCCCATATATATACACATGGGAAAACCCATGGTTTTTTTCGATATAACAACTGATGGTGAAAAGGAGGGCCGCATAAAACTGGAGTTGTATGCTATCAAGATATCCATTATTAGTAGTACTTTTGATATAATAGGCCCAACAGTAGTAAGGGTAGGTTCAATAGTAGTAAGGGTAGGAAAATATTTTTCTCTTGTATTAGTATAAGGAGTACTATAGATAGTTGAACAATTATAATATGGGATAATGTTGAATATTATCAAAAAAAGGAAATCATTTCCACCAACTCACTCTTTCTTTCTATGCTCTTTCTCTCTTTATAATAAAATTTCAAATTCTGTTTCTTCTCTTCCAATCTATCTCTCCCTCTCTATCTGATCTCACTCTCTCTTCTCTCTTAATTCATAATTATGATATCTTCTATACTCTGTTAACTTCATTATCTAGCTTAATTCTCTGTTTATTAGCTTGTATTTGCATCCTATAAATATAAAACTCCAAAAACATTTAAATATTAAAAACCTTAAAACACAGTTCATGACATAATTGGTATCAGAGCTACTTATTATAATTAACAACTGCTTCTATATTGTTGTACAACTCATTCCGAGCAGATCGAGCCTGACAACTCAGTAATCTCAGTCATTTTTGGAAGTTTAGGTTTCTGCACAACAGGTATTTGTCTAATTATCTCTAATAGATAGATCTATAATTTGTGCAAGTAATTGTGATTGTTGTGTTGTTAATTTTTGGATATTTGATTAAAGTAAGGAATTACTGCTCTAAGTTGGTGTTTTGTTAAGTTGTTTTGAATTATTAATTATTAGTTGTTTGCTGAGATAATAAGTAGATTGTACTTGAGTTGTTTTCTTGAAGATTATATAATTGTAAGGAAGGAGATATAGTAAATATGGAGTTATTATTGATTTGAAGGAAGAGATGTCTCCTAAGAAAAATGCTAATGTTAGGGTAGAATCATCACATCAAGGTACCTTAAGGATGATGCAATAGGATTTTATAGGCCATAAGGAAGGTACTGAAGATAAGACTGAGAAGTTACAGAGATTGTTAAAAAAGGTTATTAGTAGAATGAATGTGGTGGTTAGTAATCAAACTCCATACAGGAATGAAGAACTGGATGCAGAAGGTAGAGAGGTTTTTGATGAAGGTGTTATAGGGAAATGGGAGTAGGTGTGTTCATGGATTCTCTTTATGCTGCTTGGCAGAGGAAGAAGGGAGACTAGAGGCACACTTTAAGGTTTGAGGAGAAGTACAAGTCACATTAGTATAAGACTTATGATCATACCATTGATACTCAAAGCTTAAGACATCAAAAAATAACTTTATAGTATTTAAAAAAAGAAGTGATGCCTTAGAATGGCTAAGGGATTGTGAAGAGTATTTTTCAATTTATAAAGTAGGAGATAACAAGAGAGCACCTATTGCTGTAATGCACTTGATCGGAATTCCCAGATCCTGGTATAAATCATTCATGATGGGGAAACCTTTGGGAGTCACCTGGCAACAATTTACTCAATCCTTTATGGCCATATTTGGTGAGTTGGATACTGATATGGTATTTGATAGGTTAAAAAGGTTGTAAAATTCCATCTCTATGGAGAACTACTTTGATGAGTTTGAAAAACTGAGGGGGCGACTGTTGAATAAGATTCCTAGCCTAACTGAGGAATATTTCTTAGAGAATTTCATTGGTGGGCTGCAGAATGAAATCAGAAAAATGATAAGCCTGTTAGAGCCCAAGACACTGGATCAGGCACTCAAACAAGCAAGGTTTTATGAGCATTCCATGCCTTCAACATCTAAGAAAAATGCAACTACAGGAAATAACTACAAATCCAGTGCCAATAATCACTACTCACCTAAGCCTCAAACATTGGGAGATATCACTAGAAATAAAAAACCTTCAATACTCACACAAACTAAGTCCACTGAAGTGATATCTATCAAACCAAGGCCTCTCAGTTACAGTCAGAGGGAGGAAATAAGACAGAAGGGATTATGTTTTTACTGTAAAGAAAAATGAACCTCAGAATTTCTTAATGGTGACTGGGGTGGAAGAAGTAGCAGAGTATAATGTGCCTCCAAGGTATGATGAAGGGCGTAAATATGATAAAGAGAATTGGCAAGGTCAAGATATCATATTAGATGCTTTAGGAGTTGAAGAGATTTACAAGAAAGCTCCTATGCAATTTGAAGGTGTGACAAGTTGCAAGAAGTTCAAGATCCTAGTTGATGGAGGAAGTTCACAAAACTTGATTAAAGAAAATTTTTCTAAGGATCTCAACTTAGAAATACAAACTGGGACACCAGTGATATTAACTCTTTATAATGGATGAGGATTTAAGAATAGTAACTTATTATCAGAGTTCAAGTGTAAGTGGGAAGGGGAAAAATTCAGGACCAAGGTTTGTCTTATAAAAAAGCTAAAATGAGATGTATTGTTGGGGGTGGATTGGTTATTAAGTTTGGGTGATTGTAAGTGTAACTTCAAGGATCATACACTACAATTCTATTGGGAGGAACATGATATTAAACTAGAGCCAACCTCTATAGCTGAGATACATCAGCCGGAAGGAAACTGGAAAACTGCAGTTCCTCTATGGATGGAATAGTTTATTACCTCATATGAGGAAGATAAGGAGATTGCTACAATAATTTGCTGAAAGAGCTGTGGCAAATGAGGGACCTCAAGAGTACTATATCAACCAATGGCTACTACATTTCAGAGGAAAGTGGGTTATTGGAAATAATAGGGGTCTCAGAAGGAAAATCATTGAAGAACTTCATGGAAGTGGAGTTGGTGGCCACTCTGGTAATAGGGCCACTTACAACAGAGTGCAAGAATACTTCTTCTGGTCTACTATAAGGTAAGGTATTGGAAGGTGGGTGAGGGAGTGTGAATTCAGTCAAGTAAAGCGGGAAAATATAAAATCTCCAGGGTTATTAAGGCCACTTGAGATACCTAATGAACCTTGGAGACATATAGCTATGGACTTTATAACTGAATTACCTAAATTTAGAGGAGTTGAGGTAGTTTGGTTGGTGATTGATAGGTTCACTAGATATGGACACTTCTTGGCCCTGAATCACCCTATACATGTTAAATTTTTAGCACATGAATTCTTTGTTAACATCTACAGGTTACATGGACTGCCTGACTCAATTGTCAGTGATAAGGATAGCTTGTTTCTTAGTGAGTTTTGGAAGACTCTGTATAAAATCTGTAGCACAATGTTGAACTTAAGCTCCGTCTATCATCCTCAATCAGATGAAGGAATTGAGAGGTTCAACCAATGTCTAGAATATTATCTCAGGATTGTGACCTTCCAGAATTCCAAGAATTGGTCTTTATGGTTACACACCACTCATAGTAATGGTATAACATTACTTTTCACACCACTCTGAACATTACACCCTTCCAAGTAGTGTATGGTATGAATCCTAAATATTTGGCACTGCAGACTAGAGTCCATGCTAATCTTCAAGGATTGGAGGAAATGCTGAATGAAAGGCAACAACAATGGACTATATTAAAAGAATTCTTGGAAGTAGCTCAGCTAAGATGAAGAATTTTGATGATTCTGAAAGGACTGAGAAAGAATTTAAGGTAAACGATTGGATTTTTATGAAGTTTCAACCCTACAGACAGACTATTGTGGCTCTAAGGAAGAACGTGAAGCTCTCAGCCAAGTATTTTAGGCCTTATGAGGTACTGGAAAAGCTAGGACCTTTATCTTACAAATTGGCATTGCTAGAACCTTCCAGGATCCACCTCATGTTCCATATTTCTCAGTTTATTTGGCCAGGGAAAGATTCACACTTAATTGCCTCAAGTAACTTCTCAAGGAACCTTTGACTTAAGTTCTTGAGGTAGTTGGACAAAAGATCTATCCTCAAGAGCAACAAGATGGTGCACTAGATTTTAGTGCAGTGGTGAGGATGCAATATGGATGAAACTACTTGGGAGGATGAAGACCTGATGGAATGTAATTTTTGAAACTTTATCCAGTCATGATGCCATGACTGATTTGAAGGAAGGGCAATTGTCACAATATCCAATATTAGTAGTACTTTTGATATATAGTAGTAAGGGTTGGCTAAATAATAGCAAGGGTTGGAAAATCTTTTTCTTTTATATTAGTACAAGGAGTACTATAAATAAGTGGACAATTGTAATATGGGGTTATTTTGAATATTATGAGAAAATGGAAATCATTTCCACTAACTTTCTCTTTCTCTCTCTATAACAAAATTTCAAATTCCGTTTCTTCTCTCTCTCTCTCTCTCTATCTCTCCCTCCCTCCCTACCTATCTCTTCTATACATTGTTAACTTGATTATCTAGCTTAACTCTATGTTAATTAGCTCTTCCTCCCTACCTATCTCTTCTATACTTTGTTAACTTGATTATCTAGCTTAACTCTCTGTTAATTAGCTTGTATTTGCATCCTATAAACAGAAAACTTCAAAAATATTCAAATATTAAAAATCTTAAAACACAATTCCTGACATATATTGACCAGTGTTCCATTACAACAGAAAATTTCCGTGCAGTTTGTATGGGTGAGAAGGGAAAAGGGCGCTCTAGCAAGCCCTTGCATTACAAGGGTTCAAATATCTATGTAGTGGAATACCGTGGATATATTGTGGGAATCATCAACCAAAACACTGATGAAGGAGAGTGTATGTATCATGTATTATAAGCAAAATTTGGCATTGGATTGACTCGAGGTCAAATGCGGATTTAGTACGGTCAAACTCGGTATTGCATTGTAGAAGGTGAGGACGCGTCCAGGCACAGAGGACGTGCCCAATCTAGAGGAGATGTTTTATGGAGGATGGTATGATAATAGGGAAGCTTGGGAGCGCATGATTAGGGTAGAACGTGCCCAAGCATTGTGGACGCGTCCACCATGGTGAAAGTATTTGGCGAATATGGTCTTTTGGCAATGGAAGCTAGAGGATGCACCCGTCCTGTCACTATGGCATGCTATGAGAAGCGGTTGTTGAGGAAACAATACAGGTTTTATGGAAGTTAGGGCGCGCCAAATGTCTTAGGACGCGTCCTGTGTTTGGTCAATACACTCTCAATGGTGACCTCAGGACAAAAGTATGCATGGAAATGAGGAATGGATGGCTATCTTTAGTAACGTACTTGTTGCAGGTACTTTTTGAAGAATTCCCTCCTTGAGACGGTCAAGGAGGGGGATGTCCGTGAAAAGCTTGAAGGCCTCCAGGGGTATGCCTGATGATTGAAGGCCTCCTCCTCTATTCAACGGGTGTCCTCGTTGGGGATGCGGGGTTAATATTGGTGTGTCCTTTGAGAACTCTGTTCTTGTATTTAACGGGTGTCCTCGTTGGAGAACCTTGGAGTCATCCTGCACTTTACACCCAGGAGCTTGGGATCACCTGTCCTGTTATTTGGTGGGTTATCCTCATTCGGGGGACAAGGATGCGTCCGATACTTGGGGTGAACCGTGGCTATACCTGCATCCGTAAATCAAGGGAGATAGCTGTAGCGGAGTGTTATTCTTGCGCAGGGAGATGCGCTATCCGTGAATTCCTACGAGTACATACGAGCCTTGGGCCTTCGCGGTTGGGCCTCATAGTTGGACATTCCTAAAGCTAGTAGAAGACAGACTCTAGATGGGCTTCTACCGGGCCTAGGAATAAGAAGTCTAAGCCCATTAGATTTCTTCTTCCACAAGAACTACGTCAGGCTTGATCCCTATATAAAGGGTACGTAGGAACATTGAGAGGAGTAAGAAGTTGAGAGCTGATAAAGGAGCCACCACTTACTCTGATCAATCTCAGCCTAAAACAACCACAAACCACCATACACCGCTTGATTTTCCGGTGAAGAACCACCGTCATAGATCTTAATTCCGGCGAGAAACCTCAATCTTTGTTGTTACCAGATTCTTCCGTCAACAAATTGGCGCTAGAAGGAGGGGTGCAGATTAAGATCGTAATCTTGGGAGGAAAAGATGTATTATAATCATGATGGAAGTTCTTATGATGGAGGTGATAGCAGATCTAAAGGAGAAGGCGAGGGAGGCTATACTAGCCATGAACCCTACATGCCCAGAAATATGGCAGATCCACCGAGAGCTCCGAATGTGGGAGGGACACCTCCAGTTCTCATCAGCAATGCTGATATCTTGGAGCAGTTATACCGCATAGGGGATACTCTCAACAGTTTTCACTCAAGGCTGAATACGATGGAGCATCGCAGGACGAGGAGGGGTCGTTGTTTTCCCCGTCGCGACCACACCGTGGGGAAGGCACCCGTAGTTGAAGGAGATGCTCATGCCATCGGAGAAAACCCGTGAATCACTCTGTGACGCTTGGAATATTCTGATGATGTAGAACCTATTGTGGAGCTTGTTGATGAGGACACTGACGGTAGAGAAAGGCATCGTCTTGGTAATCAGGTTGTGCCACACCCACATAGGTCTGGCCGTACGATGGACGAGCTTCGTCGTGCGGAAAATATTCAGAATCAAGATGAGGAAGGAAGAGACTTTTCAACCTTAAAAAGAAGGCTTGGCATAAGGTTGGGGGATGACGATCTGAGAATACTGCTGGTAGAGTGACAAAAGGAAGGAAACGCTGGAGAAGCGAGGCCCCGTGACACAATGCGTGTGCTCCCTACATACCAAAGGGATGATAGGATGCGGCACCGCGAGCACGAGCGTGCCCCTCCGTGAGGAAGATTCGGGAATTATTACCGAGGCTATCAATGGAATGGGCGAGGAAGGATGGGATACCAACATGGAAGGACACCCTACAATGGTAGGATAAATGGTGTGCCCTCCACTGAAGGAGCTCCTGTCGTTGTCCCTGTAGCTTCCCACAATGTTACGGGAAATGGGTCCAGGACGCGTCCTCATGACCGGGACGGCGTGCGAATTTAAGAAAAGCTGCAGAACAATGAGGAGGTACCGCGACGCGATCAGGAGGAACTTCGCGTGCGGGGGAATGTTCAAAATCGAGACGGTAACATACCATAGCCGCAGCCTCAGGGCGGGGGCGACAAAATCCACTGGCATACCTGGGGGGTAATCAAGGGGAACAGCAACAAGTTGCGGAGCAACCCCAACAACCTAATGTTCAAACCATTTATGGAGTAGGAACGTTTAATGTGAGCGATCTTAAGAGGTTGCTCAACCATCTTGAAGGAGGTAGAGTAACGGCGACTGCGCAAGCTCCTTCCCCTTTTGCTGTTGTTGTGAGGGAAGCGCAGTTGCCCGCAGGATACAGGAATACAACCAATGACTTGTGTTTTCATGGGAATTCTGACCTTGTGGAATTTCTGGGGCGTTTCAACATTGAGATGGATGTATATCAAGTACCTGACTTGGCTCGATATCGTCTCCTGGCGGCCACCTTTAGAGAAGGCGCTTAGCAATGGTTCCAGAAACTTGTTCCAGGGGTGATCACGTCTTGGGAATAGATGAAAACTTTGTTTCTAACTCAGTTCCAAGCCGCAGTGAAGTATACGCCACCGATTACTATACTGACCTATGTGAAAGAGAAAGAGGGGGAAAGCTTGACCTCATACTTTAAAAGATTCAATGCAAAATCCACCTTGATGAGAGGCACAACTGATGAAATACTGAAAATACTTCTTATAGCTGGTCTACGTGTGGGAACAGATTTCTGGAAGCACCTGCAAGGAAAGGACCCTGTGTCGTTAGCTAATGTACTTGCACAGGCGGAATCATTTAAAGCGATTGAGCAGTCGCTTGTAGAGACAAAGAAGAATGATAACACCCACAACCCCAAGAGGCAAGCCAAGAGAAGAGATAGATCCGTGAGCCTGGATTATCGGCGGAATGCCAGAAGCCCTAACAGGGTGAACACCGTGAACACGCGGAAAGAATGGAGCCCACCGTCGAACTATGAAAGGAGGGTGAGCAACTACACTCCATTGGCAGCGTCCATTGATCATATCTTCGAGGTAAACAAGAACAGAGAAATCTTCAAGAAACTAGACCGTCTGACTTCATGGCAAAGTAGGGACAAGAAGAAATATTGTGGTTACCATGAGTCCACCTGTCATGACACCCATGAGTGTCGTCACCTGAAAGATGAAATTGAAGAATTGATCAAAGCAGGATACCTGGGAGAATGGATTGACAAGGTGAAACGACGCAGAGGGAATGATGACAAGGGGAAAGATGAAAGGCAGCCCCCGCGGGAAGAGGACGCTGAAAAGATAGCGGAGGTTAAGTTCCAAAGAGTTGGTAGTATCAGTGCAATTTTTGGAGGACACCCCTTTATTGGTGATAGTAATCGGGCGTTGAAAAGAAATGCAAGAGAAGCACGACACCCTCCACTCACCAACATTCATAGCTTGGAAGATAGACCTCCAAAAATATTCAAAGGGGAATCGGATGATATTACGTTCAGGGAGAGAGAGAGTCAAGATGGGTAATTCATCCCCATAATGATGCACTGGTAATAATTATGCTTATTGGGGCAATGAACGTGCATCGGGTCTTCTTGGACAACGGGAGCTCTGTGAACATCCTGTATTATAGCACGAACAAAAAATTGGGTTTCCCAGATAGCGACATGTATTTTGAAGATGCACACGTCTATGGCTTTACTGGAGAAGCAGTGAGAGTTATGGGTTCGGTTAGACTTCCTGTCACACTTGGGGAAGGAGCTCTGTCTGTCACTCAAATGATAGATTTCAAAGTGTTAGATCAGGACTCCGCGCACAACGTGTTGGTGGGTAGACCTTGGCTGCAAGCATTCAGGGTGATAACCTCGATACATCACTTGATGATAAAGTTCCCAACATCTAACGGAGTAGGCAGTCTGAGATGGTCACAATATGAGTCACGCGACTACTATCATAAGGCTATTAAGGAATTATGCAGGAGAAGGTACGAGGGAAGGGGTCTTCCATTTAAAGATGTAGAAGAAATTCATACAAAGCTAAGTGAAGAGGTTTATGCCCATTATTTTATGGAAAATTTAGAGGAAGAAGAAACCCATGCTACAGAGACCCCTGTTTTGACATTGGGGAATGTTTCGAGGATCCGTAGTGTCGAAGAGGTTGTGGTGAACCATATGAAAGAGATCATGCAAAAGGAGGTTAACGGAGAAAATTTGGAAGGAAGAAGTGAGATTTTACAAAGTCTCGAAAGTAGCCTCAAGGTAGATGCTCCTCAAAAAGAGGATGCGCCCTTAAAGAGTGAGAATGGAATTGAGGTTGATGCTCCTCAAAATAAGGACGCGCCCTCCACACCTGCGTTGTACAAGACCATGCCTTTTCTTGAGGTAGATGCTCCCACATATGGGGATGCGCCCTCGGATGCAGGAATGGGCGTCGAGGACCCCCGAGACTTTGATTTTGATCTGGATCCCAGGATCCCTATGCCCGCCGAGAAGACGGGGCCGATCGAAGATACAATATCTGTTCCGGTCGATAAGGGTGACCCAACCAAGGTTTTGAAAGTGGGATCTCAGCGAAGTGACAAAATGAAAGAAAGACTTACTCATTTTCTGATTAAAAATCTTGATGTCTTCGCATGGAGTCATTCGGACATGGTGGGAATCTACCCCGGAGTAATGTATCATCGGTTGAATATTTTCCCTAATTGCATAGGCATACAACAAAAGCGTCGCCCAGTGAGCGGGGAAAGGGAGATATCATTAAAGGAAGAGGTGGACCGACTGTTGAAAGTAGGGTTGATCAAAGAATCTTACTACCCCGAGTGGCTTGCAAATCCAATGCTCATGAAAAAGCCGAATGGGAAGTGGAGGACGTGTGTAGATTTCACAGATCTCAACAAGGCTTGTCTAAAGGATAGTTTCCCGCTCCCACGAATTGATCAGTTGGTTGACGCAATGGCAGGGCATGCCTTGCTAAGTTTCATGGATGCATACTCTGGCTACAATCAAATTCCCATGTATGGTCCCGATCAGGAGTATACATCCTTCATCATTGATAGGGGGCTATACTGCTACATAGGAATGCCATTTGGATTGATTAACACGGGCGCAACCTATCAACAGTTGGTGAACATGATGTTCAAAAACCAGATTGGGAGAACCATGGAAGTATATGTGGACGATATGTTGGTAAAATCCAATGAGGCGAACGACCATATCGAGCACTTGATGGAAATGTTTAACATTCTAAGGAGGTTTCAGATGAAGTTGAATCCACAAAAGTTCGTATTCGGCATGGAGTCGGGAAAGTTTCTTGGATTTATTGTCAACCATAGGGGAATTGAAGCTAACCCCACAAAGATCAAGGCACTGCTGGATATGAAATCGCCCACTAATGTGAAACAAGTACACAGCTTAACTGGGAGGATCGCCGTACTAAATCGATTTGTTTCCAAATCGTCTGACAGATGCAAGGAATTCCTTAAGGCAATTAAGTTGGCAGGGAAAGACTTCATATGGACATCAGAATGTGAAGAGGCTTTTAGAAGGATCAAGGAACAACTGGGAAACCCTCACATGTTGTCAAAATCGTTAGATGAAGAATCTCTAATATTGTACCTTGTAGTGTCGGAGTATTCAATCTGCGCTGTTCTAGTAAGAGAGGAAGATGGGCAACATTCACCAGTATATTATATGATCAAACGATTACACGATGCTGAAACTCGCTACACAAGCATGGAGAAGCTGGTTTATGCTTTGATCCTTGCGTTAAGGAAGTTACGACCATACTTCCAGGCCCATAGAGTTGAAGTCCGTACAGTATATCCGCTGCGATAAGTCCTTCACAAACCAGAGTCATTGGGAAGAATGTTGAAATGGGATGTGAAGTTGGGACAATTTGACTTGGAATATATGCCCAGGAAAATAATTAAAGGACAAGCCCTGGCTGATTTTTTATTTGAATTTGACTCTGCTGTCGATGATAAGACTTTAGTGGTGCACCAGCCCCTCCACAACGAGGAATCTCTGGAAGAATTCCCACACCCCTGGTGGATCTTACATGTAGATACAGCAGTTAACAGTGAAGGAGCATGTGCAGGCATAGTACTCGTGTCTCTAGAAGGCTATCATCTAATGAGCACAATTCACTTCAAATTTTATGCAACTAATAATGATGTGAAATATGAAGCATTGATTAATGGCCTAAATATCGCTTTGGAAATGGGGGTGCGAAACCTAATTGCGAGGAGTGACTCGGAGCTGGTGGTGAATCAGGTGAATGGGGGGTTTCAAGCACGAGGCCCGCGAATGGAATTGTACTTGAGATGCACGCAACGCCTGATCGGAAAGTTCAAAAAGGTTAGGTTGGAATATGTACCGTAGGAAAAGAACAGCAACGCGGATGCTTTAGCGAAAATGGGGTCACAGCAGGAGGCTGTGTTGTTGGGATCCATACCTTTAAAAATCCAGGAAATTCCTAGTATCCCGGAGATAGAGGCGATGCAAGTAGATGAGGCTCCCAAGGAAACATGGATGACACCCATTCTTGCCTACATTCACAAAGGAACACTCCCCGATTATAAGTTCAAGGCTCGTCGACTCCGCTACTAGGCTGCAAGATATGTGATGTACGATGAAGTTCTGTATAAGAGAGGATTCAACCAACCGCTGCTCAGATGTGTTGATGAAGAAGAAGGAAATTATATTTTAAGGGAGTTTCATGAGGGAATTTGAGGTAATCACTCGGGGGGTAGCTCGTTGGCAATGAAAATTTTGTGCCAAGGGTATTATTGGCCTACGATGAAAGAAGATGCCGCGAGTTTCGTCAGATCATGCGATCGCTGCCAGCGCTTTGCGAACTACTCATCTATGCCAGCGACGCTCTTGACATCAATGGTAAGCCCGTGGCCATTCGCCATATGGAGAATAGATCTTATTGGAGAGATGCCTAAGGCTAAAGGGGATGTCAAGTACGTGGTAGTCGCGGTTGATTATTTTACTAAGTGGGAAGAGGCTATGCCGTTGGCTGCTATCACCGCAAAGAAAATCAGAGACTTTGTTTTCAACTCCATTGTGTGCCGGTTTGGAATCCCTTACAAGCTTGTATCTAATAACGGAAAGCAGTTTGACAGAAAGGAGTTGTGACAACTGTGTGAGGATTTGAAAATAAAGAAGGAGTTTGCAGCGGTCTATCATCCTCAAAGCAATGGGTAGACGGAAGCTGTGAATAAAATAATAAAGCATACCTTCAAAGCCAAGTTGGAAGAGCGCAAAGGGAATTGGCCTGAAGAACTCCCAAAAGTGATGTGGTCCTACAACACTACTCCGCGATCTACTACAGGAGAAACTCCGTTTATGTTAACTTACGGCTATGAAGCTATGGTCCCTGTAGAAGTTGGTTTAGGGTCGCTTCATAGGGATCGTTACACGGTCGAAGATGCAGAGGTTAATCAAAGGCTTCATTTGGATCTTTTAGAAGAAACGAGGGAAAATTCTCAGCTGAGGCTCGTGGCATATCAACAACGTGTTATAAGGTACTATAACAAGAAAGTAAAGGGATAGCTGCTGAAGGTAGGGGATTTGGTGCTCAGGAAGGTGATGCCGAACATAAAGAATCCCCAGCATGGAGTATTTGGAGCTAATTGGGAAGGACCATACAAGATAAAAGCAATCTTGTGGAAATGGACTTATCACCTTGAGGATATGGAAGGAAAGCTGGTTCCGCGAGCGTGGAACGCGGAGCACCTCCGAAAGTATTATCAGTAAGGCGCGGCTTTGGCCCCTTACATATCTTTTTTATTTTATATTTAGGGATGTGCCCAGATTATAGACTAGAAGTAAATAAATTCCTCCTAGCCTAGGGGGGGTAGTGTGTGTACTACTTACCTTAGAACTAGTTGAAAGATCATTTTTTCGAATAAATTCCCGACAGACATAGTAGCCGTGGGACTACTTTCGACACTAGAGCGCATTATTAATAAAAAACTTTGAAATTTTCCAAAAGGTTGTTTAATTGTTGATTTGCTTGGCTCTGTGACGCGTCCTAATCACAGGACGCGCCCTGAGGAGTAGTTCTATACATATATTTGTGGAAGCAATGATTGGTAAAGGGAATAACAAGACTTAAGTAAAAAAGGAACTAAGACGCGTCTTGTGTCTAAGGACGCGCCCAAATAATCATGGTTGATGCTCCTTTAACCTCGTGCTCCACTTTTGGCACTCCATAACTAAAAACTCGAACGCGTCTTTAAGAAGGAATCATCAAGTCTAAAAGGTTGAAAATATATTTTGAAATAAAGGGTAGACGCGTCAAGAAACTAGGACGCGCCCCTCATGTTTTGTGCCTTATCTAAATACACAACCACAACATGATAACATGTTCATTAGGAATATACTATCTAAATAATTCAAAAACAAAATAAATAAAGACGCGTCCAAATAATGAGGATGCGCCCTTTAAGGATATCTACTTAACAGGTGATAGTAAAGAGACAACAACATAATTTCAAAGGCGACGCGTCCTCAGCATATGACACGCTCATATTTATGATTAAGAAAGTAAAATGATGCATATCGAGGTAACTAAGAAAGGAAAGCCTTATGAAAATTACAGGTAGATGAAATCTAGAAAATCGTAAGTCAAAGTTTACAACTTGCAAGGCTTAAAAGGGCCTGCACTCTTAAAGTAGCTCCGATGAAAACTTCATAAATAAATATAGGACACGTCCTAAGCAGGAGGCGCATTTTGAGGCTTGCCCTGGTTGTCTGGAGGAGGATACTGAGTCTTAAGTGGAGAAGGCGTCGGGAACGCGTCATCATTCAAAGTATCCAGCTCTAGCTGCATGACGGAATTCAAGGATACAACACTCTCCACGGCCTTTTCCATAGAGGAGACATTACCCTCCAGCACCGCCTTCTCCCCCTCAAGACGCATCCTGTCCTCTTGCAGCCGCTTGATCTCAACATCTTTCTCTTGGGCGAGCAAATTGATGTACTTTTCCAAGGATTTGATCTTGTCTTCAGCCTGGCTTTTAGCAGTGTCAGTGACAGCAAGATGCACCCTGAGTCTATCAGCCATGTTGGCACTTTATCTGGCATGTAAATGAAGCTCAACTGCAGCCCTCGCCATGGCTTGTTCTGTTTTTTCCTCTGTCCTGAACGTCCAGCCTCGAACTTCATCTTCAGTGAAGTTGCCAGCACAAGACGCGCCCAGATATCAGAGAACAAAGGATTGCTCATCTGGCACTATTTTCTGACGCTTTGAGGGCGCGTCCTCCTTCTCAGGGATGTCCAACACCGTAGTGTCAATAATTTTTGGTGGAAGGGAAGGAGTCACAGCAGGAGTAGGGTTCTTAACCTTTGGATCAGGCTTCACAAGGGCCTGTTTTCTAGTTCTCAGCTTTTTGGAAGCCCTGATGGCAAATCCCTTGGGAAGGGAAGTCATATCTGTGACATGAACAAGATGAAAAAGTATTAGTCATGGATAGCAGAACGCATCCTAATAGCAAGACACGTCAAAAGCATAATATAAAGACATGGACATATGTTAAGTAAAATGTATGGAAAGACAGGAAGAATGCATGTATAAATGATAAATGACGCGTCCAAAACATATGGCGCGTCATATGTAGAGGACACAGAAGCTATAACATGGACTATGAGGATAGTATAAGTGATAAACTAATGACGTAAGTGGACGCACCCCAGGGCTAAGACGCATCCAAAGCCATAAATTAGGATATGGAAAAATCTACAAATCAGATTGAGTTAAAGTTATGCGTGTAAAAGGAAGGGCAAACATATGCATAACGCGACATTTTTGTATGACGCATCCTACTAAAATGAAGAAATGAGACGCTAATTTTGTAGCTTTGGACGCGCTCAAAAATATACGACGCGTCCTCTCTCATATATACTTACCTTGTTCTAAATCAAATTGCTTACTGATATCAATCTCAATTACTTCTGTGGCACTAAGGCCCCTAGTTTTTTCTGAGGCTGTGAGAACGTATTTGCCATTATGAAATTCGCGGAACTTGCAGATAGAACCAACCCGGGCGGACAACACGCCCACTATTTTGAGGTTGTCTTCTGTGATCATATCCTTGATATTGAAATGCTCCTCAGCATATTTTAAGACTTTCTCTGCTCTTTTCTTCTTTTTTCCTTTTAATTATTTTTGGGTTCTTTTTTTTTAGAAGAAAAGAGAAGAAAAGTAAGTAATAAAATGACGTGGAAATAGAAGAAGACGTGTCATAAATATAGGACGCATCCACAGAGTGAAACTTACTTGGCTCAAGGTTGAAATGGACACGGGCTCACTTTACATCAAAGATGTAGAAGAAGGGTTCCTCTCAGTCTCGTTCATGGCTGATCTTCCCCTCATTGAAACCTTTATTATTCAGCCATTTTTTGACTACAAAGAAATGATAGTCTGGGATGGATTTTCTGATACTATAGAAAAAGCTAAATTCCTTCATGGAGGGCATGCCCAGCCCGAGATTATGATACATCATGTACAAAGCCCAAGCAAGTTTGTAAGAGTTAGGAGATAGTTATACAGGGGCCACATCGTACCATCTTAAAATTTTCTTGATGAATGGGTGTAAGGGCGCGCCCACGCCTAGGGAGATTAGTTTTGGTGTAAGCACCATTCTGGGAATCCTTTGATTTCCAATGTTAAAGATGTGTGGCCTCATTATTCGAAGAGGGTGCACCCAGATGCCCTCCATGTCATAATACTTCATGCACCACTCGTTCTACAGGTCAGTCACAGTGGAGTCAAGAGCTACACAAGCTAGCTTGTTTTCCTTTTTCCTCCGAGCATTTTTCTTTGCCTCTGTTAGGGGATGAAGTCCTGTCCAGTCACAATCCACTTCAACATCTGAGAGTTCCCAGTGTTCTAAGGGAGGGTCGGATTTTTGAGGAGACACGGGATTTGTATCAAGGTCAGGAATCCTCCTCTCGAATTCACTTACGCTAAGAGGGGACGCGTCCTGAGAGTGTGACGCGCCCTGAGAGGGAGACGCGTCCTCAGTAGTTTTATGTTGTTGGGGTTTGCTAGATGATGGATGGATTTCATCATCGGTCCAATCCTCCATGGCTGCTCTAGTATTGAGGATTGGGGTTCTCTTACGTTTTGTTATTCTCTTTCCTTATCTAGAGCTTAAAGGAACATGATCCATAGAGTCAGAGCTGTAATCTGACGTTATAGAATTATTTGGTTTGAGAGATTCAAAGACGCGTGTTTCTGCTTCAAGAAAGGAACTCGTCCTGTGAAATTCAGGGAGTTCAGGTTTGAAAGAGATCGAATGTGGGGAATAAATCCCAAGGCGTTTGTTGAGAACTTTGAAAGGATGGAAAGGTGATGAAGATGACGCGTCCTCTAGCTGAAATAAGAAGGAAGAAGATCTTGAGGACGGGTCCATATTTATAAAAAATATATATATACTGAAAATATGTAAAAGACAACAAGGGCGAAGGAATGATTATGAGGACGCGTCCTAGACGTCTATCACAAGAAATATACTAAGGTGATGCATCCTAGGAGAATAATGCCTCTATATGATCTTTGGTTAAAACAACTTGAGAACATGTTTCATACAAAGAGATATAAGACGCGCCCTATAAGGATAACGCGTTCACTAGAGCTAAAATACTGCGGAATTCTAATCAGTTTGGGGAAATCCAATAAAACCCTAGAAACATATAATCAGAATCAAAAAAACTAAATATGGTATATTTACAAATACATACACATATACATAAAAGAAAATGAAGAACAATTCATAAAAACATGAGGTATATGAACAATTGTTTTCTCATTAAAGCCGATTTGCTCGGTGAAATTAAGAGATAATGGCAGATTTACATACCTCATAAGTCGGGGGTTGGATTAAGCTAGAGAAATCGAGTAATGGGAGGCTGAATCATCGGAGCTTTGAACCTAAAGCTTAGAAGTGGCGGCGATGGCGGTTTTCTGAGAGAGAAAAGAGGAAAGTGACAATGATGTGATATGATTAGGGTATTTATAGAAAAGTAGGTGTATGACGTGTGCACCAGCTGTCACGCAACGGTTAGTTGTGAATGAAAACCTTAGGCGCGTCTAGGTGTTAGGACGCGTCCTGATGTTTTGCAGTGGGGCGATCTAAATTTTGCTTATGGTTTTAAGTAAAATTCCAATTTTGTTTTCAACTGCAAATGGAATTTGGGGTGTAGTTGTTATACCCAAAATTTGGCATTGGATTCACTCGGGTTAAATGTGACGGCCTCAATCCCGGGGTCAGGAGTTGACGTCATCAACAACAATAATAACAATTATAAATCAATCTAAAACATAACTACGACCCCTTTATCAAGACCTTTTCCAGGTTTAAGTATGATTTAGGTTACAACTAACACGAACCAACCTACTGTAATTGTCCTGACGCAGTTAACTTAAAACAGCAACTCAACAGACCGCCCTTGGTCCAGCACAACCATCTTAGAGGAGTCTGACACGAAGGGAACTGGAACCCTGTCCTGACTACCACGCGAGAATCTCCTAGGCATCTGCAATACATATAAAATATTCTGCAAGGGTGAGCAATTGCTTGCTCAGCAACACCACTATATGAATAACAAGCAAGACAGTTTAAAGTAAAATAATTATAGGAACAGAATTCATAACTCGTTAGAAACATGTAAAACAGGTATAAACTGGATAGCAAAACTAGCATGCTCTGTAAAACAAAAATCAACAGTCATGTGCTGTGCATAAAAACCATAGTTATATTTTAGCATGCTATTTCCATTTTCAAACCTTCCGTTCCATTATAGGCACCATAAAACCATTTGTCCCGTTACGGGGACCCAAAATCATTTGTTCCGTTACGGGAACCATAAAACTTGTCCCATCGCAGGACCTATAAAATTTGTTCCTCTCCGGGAACCTTACAATCACTTTGATTTGTTAACAATTTCAAAACTGAACCAATCAAATCTATTGGACGTTTAACGGGTGAAGATAGTTGATCAGTCTACCCTCACCGGACAGCGACTAGCGGCCATCCAGAAATAGAATGTGTTCCGGAACTTGGGAAAAGACTAGCTAGGTCTTTCCCCCACGCTGGACTAATCAGCTAAACAATGCACAACCCAATTAGCCACTTACGCAACCTCATGCTGGGCCGTTACCGAATAACGGGCCTCTTACGCAACTCCAATAGATCAACTGAATTCCCTTTTTGCCTTTTTCCAAAATTCCACGACATAGGTGGATCAAAACATTCTCTTTATCCAGTTTCCAAAATCATTATCACCTATCTCTTTTATATTTTCAAAACCAATTCTGTCACATCACACTATTCAAGTCCTCTTTTCATTTAAATCACATTTAGAGATAGTTGTTTTGAGAAGTTAATTTTCCCCAAAACATAATTTTAACAACATTTCCAAATACGGGGAATACATAACATAAAACGTTTCTATTCCATTACGAAAGTACAAATTTAGTTATTCACATATACTGAACCATAAAAGAATGGTTAGGGGTACTTCCCTTGCAGAGCTTTACCACTATTATCGATAGATCTTGGACTAACTTGGACACTCAGTTTTATCGCCTTACTATCAGACTGTCCTGAATTTGACTTCAACGTTCAAGTCCTTCGCTTGAAACCTTGCTACGCTTGTCGACTGATCACTAGGTTATCCTTAGTTCGATATCACTCTTGAGTCCTTCGACTAGATCCTACAGAGCCGAAATAACCTACGTTAGACGTCTAGGTATACTTGACATATCCTCGACACCAATTCTACCCAACGATATTCAAACCCGACTCGTAATTATATACATTATTACAATACAATAACACCTCCAACAGTCAGGGTTCACGTTCTCGAGAAATCGGTTTGATGTTTGTTTCCAGAAAATACGTATACTCGAAATTTTACGAAATCAGGGTTATCGATTTGGCAAAATAGTTCATTACATCGTACAATCAAATTTCACACAGAATATATGTATATACTTATTTATACTCGTTCGACGTTCCGATACTTACAGGGTATATTCCGAATTTCTGAATTTAATTTCCAAAATTCGGGCAGCACCTCCTTTGTTTATCGGCCTACCCGTCGAACAACTCGACGTCAAATCACAATCAATCAATTCAGTCCAAACCAATCATAATCCAACAATCTCGAACCAACAACACAATCACAAGTCACAAATTCCCAATCCAAATCAATTAATTATTATCCGATTATTAATATCCCGAAAATAATTTATGAACTACATTAATATTTTAAAATTTTAGGACTCAGATAACAATCATCACGGTCCACCGTCGACTCGCCGAGGCTCATCGTCGACGGCGGTAAAATTCGGAGGTACCCGAATCGGGTTTCCAATCACGAATTTCACCGATTAATAAAAGTCTGATCGTAAATAATATATATCATTAAAATAGTCAAATAATGTTCCTGCAATATTTAGGAAACACCTAAAGAAATACAACACATAACTGGAATAAAATACGGCAACATAGTATCTGGAAACCGGAAAACGGCCAACGGCCAAAATCCAAAAACACAGCAACACAACTGCGAAGTAACAAACCAGGAAATAAAAATGCGACACAACAATCACATCACAACAGCCACCGGAAACACACAGGTGGCCGGAGCAATTACCGTCACGAAATAAGCGGCACAGTCACAGAAAAACCACGACAATACACGCACGTGTGTAGACACACGCCTGGAAACAAAAGAGACAACGAGGTTTGTTGCAAGAACAGGAAGCAGAGAGCAACACGGAAAAAAGCAGAAATAAAAAGGGGAGGGTGAGAGTAAAGAGGGAGGAATGGATTAGAAGATGAGGGATTGAGAGATGATGTCTCGCGTGTGTGTTTGTGTGCTCTATTTTTTTTATTCACCTGTAACCAACCAACAAACAACACGTATAACTGTGTTGCCCAACTGCTTATTATCTAGCTGCCACGTAGCATTTTAGAGATAGTTATAAATATTCTGCGGCCTGGTTTGACCCACAATTGGATTTTAACAGATCAATTTACAGTTGAAATTAACTCGGAAGGTTGCCAAACAAATTTTAAAATTTCCGAAATATATAAAAACTAATAAAATAAAATTTTCGAAATTTATTTTAAACCATTTTTGGAACGCAACTCATACCCGCTTTTAACGATTAAACGAAACATCGCGCGGGTGAAATTAATCTCAAAAATCCCCAAAATAATTTTAAAATTCCCAGAACATTCCCAACTTAAATAAATATGATTTTTATAATTTTTGAAGAATTCGGAAATTAAATACAGATTTTTCAAATAAATGCAATCAGAAAATCATACAAGGTTAAATAATTGATGAAATATTAATTTCTAGATTTTATAAAATCCCAAAAATAATTATTGAAATTATAAAGTCATGAAAATAATTTTAGAGACAATCCAAGTATTTATGGAAATAAAACTGCAATAACACCATTTTAACAACGATACAAAATCATACAATTCAATAATTAATCACGCAATTTAATTCCATACACTAGTAATCACATACACATAGTGACAGAGTAATAACCCAATGACGGAACCCACACACATATTTTATTTAATTATTTATTCCATAACTACACATTTAATAATAATAAAAATATACGGGTCGTTATATCAAATGCGAATTAAGTACGGTCAAACTCGGTATTACATTGTAGAAGGTGAGGACGCGTCCAGGCATAGAGGACGCGCCTAATCTAGAGGAGATGTTTTATGGAGGATGGTCTGATAATAGGGAAGCTTGGGTGCGCAGGATTAGGGTAGAACGCGCCCAAGCGTTGTGGACACGTCCACCATGGTGAAAATATTTGGCGAATGTGGTCTTTTGGCAATGGAAGCTGGTGGACGCGCCCATCCTCCTTAGGACGCGTCCTGTCACTATGGCATGCTGTGAGAAGCGGTTGTTGAGGAAATAATACAGGTTTTATGAAAGTTAGGGCGCACCAAATGTCTTAGGACGCGTCCTGTGTTTGGTCAATACACTCTCAATGGTGACCTCAGGATAAACATGGAAATGAGTAATGAATGGCTATCTTTACTAACATATTTGTTACAGGCACTCTTTGAAAAATTCCCTCCTTGAGACGGTCAAGGAGGGGGATGTCCGTGAAAAGCTTGAAGGCCTCCAGGGGTATGCCTGATGATTGAAAGCCTCCTCCTGTATTCAACGGGTGTCCTCGTTGGGGATGCGGGGTTAATATTGGTGTGTGCTTTGGGAACTCTGTTCTTGTATTCAACGGGTGTCCTCGTTGGAGAACTTTTTAGTCATCCTGCACTTTGCACCCAAGAGCTTGGGATCACCTGTCCTGTTATCTGGTAGGTTATCCTCATTCGGGGGACAGGGATACGTCCGGCACTTGGGGTGAACTGTGGCTATACATGCGTCCGTAAATAAAGGGAGATAGCTGTAGCGGAGTGTTATCCTTGCGCAGGAAGATGCACTATCCGTGAAGTCCTACGATTACGGACGAGCCTTGGGCCTTCGCGGTTGGGCCTCATAGTTGGACATTCTTAAAGCTAGCGGAAGACGGACTCTGGATGGGAATCTACCGAGCCTAGAAATAAGAAGTCTAAACCCATTAGATTTCTTGTTCCACAAGAACTACGTCAGGCTTGATTCCTATATAAAGGGTACGTAGGCACATTGAGAGGGGTAAGAAGTTGAGAGCTGATAAAGGAGCCACCACTTACTCTGATCAATCTCAGCCTAAAACAACCACAAACCACCATACACTGCTTGATTTTCCGGCGAAGAACCACCATCATAGATTTTAATTCCGGCGAGAAACCTCAATCTTTGTTGTTACCAGATTCCTTCGTCAACATCATGTATGCGGAAAACTTCAAGAATGAGAAGGGGAGTGTATGTATTATGTATGCGGCAAATTTCAAGAATGAGAATACAGTGAAAAAGCATGAATCATGAACCTTGTCAATGATAACTACTATTGGAGGAAGCATCGAGTTTATGCATTTTTACAACTGCCAATCACATTGTTTTGCTGTGTGTTTGGGCAACTTGTAAAAGGCATGAATGTAGTGAATGCGCTCAATAATTGCACTAAAAATCCGGTAGCTATTTAATATAAATCATAAAAAAAATAATTTTTAAAATAATATATTAAAAATTTCATATTAATTTTGAACAAACATAAAATAAACAAAACAACTTATATTACAGGTTATCCAGCTTATTAGCGAAGCAGGTACTAGCTATACACAATCATGTACCAGCTATACACAATCATCAAACTGATAGACCCTAAATTAATGTCTCAATTTCAGGAATCGAGAACTAAATATCAAACAATTATGTTGTACGTAGCTCAATAGTGAATAACCACGACATTGAACTCGACTACAGCATTCATACCATCATAACAGTAAGTTGTAGCCGTAGCAATTCCCCGTGACAGTCGAAAAACACCAGAACCACCAACGATTGACATCTCACGATGGGCATGCATTACCGGATTCCGTCCCAAAATGCTCAAAGTGCTCCCATTGTGCTTCCCATTTGTGAAGACCCAGTTCAGTGTCATAAGAAGACTTCTCTCATGTTGGTCAGAAAACCCATAAAATCCCTGTGCTCGACCGACCAATTTCGACGTGGGTTCGGGTCCAGTAGTTAACGGAGCATCCACCATCATAGTTAGCCCAAATAGGCTAAGTGAATTGAAAGTAATGTTGGACTGAGCTACTTGTACAGCAGTTATGGGTTTGGCTTGTGCGTTGTCATGGAAATAGAAATGAAGTTTTGTGATTTTTTGCTTTCTGTTGGCCAAGTTTTTGAACCATAACTCGACTTGTTTAGGATCATCTTGGAGGCTCCCATGGACCACTGTGAGGATGTTGAGAAGGGCTGAACAAAGAAGTATAACTAGGCTTAGATTTTTCATTTCTGTCTATATGTATTCTTCTTATGATAGTTGGATTGAATGTACTATATATGATTGAAAAATGTATGTATCACTCCCCTTTATATAGTAACATCATTGAATCTATTTTGCATGGCGTGTTGGTTTATATCACACGTCATGAAGAATAAGGTTACTGACAAATTCTTACAGAAGATAGATTAACCTGACTTATACTCGTATTCAGTTCCGCCAAAACTAGAGCCGTGAGGTTGGTTTTCTCTTGGTTTGCAATTTCCATGTCCCGACAGTTGGATGCTTCTTTAGGAAGTAATTATTTACATTATCCTAAAAGGAATGTCAACCAATAGAAAATTATATTAAGTGATTCAGGAAAAAAACAAATTCAAACTGTGGTTTTGACATCATTGAATTTAGAGGTAAATAAGTAGTTAATATGATACCTTTATAAATGATATTTAATATTTTAACAAGTATTTTGAAATGCAAAATAATTATAATTTAAACTATTATTTTTTTCTAGATTTTTATATCAAATTAAAGTATTTTTATCCAAATTTTTTATTTGATTTTAATATTAAATATAAAACTTATGTATAAATAAGTATACCTCCAAATACATGATAAAAAAATATCAATTAAGGGGGAGGTGGCATTTTAAGGGGGTATTAGCAAATATTTCATGTTTAGGAGTTTGACTTCAAAATACCATTTATAATGAACTCTTCCAAGTAAATATTGAGGTCTTAGATTTTTTTGGTAAAACTTTAGGTACAAGTAAATGTCATTAAAGACAAAAGCAAAATATAAGATTAATTTGGCTAAATGTCCCATAGGTACCTATATATGATAATAAACAAAATACACAATAAATAATTTAATTCAGTGGCACACAAATATATTTGCTAATCAATTCCATATATTTCAAAGTATTGTTCATTAGAGGACAAAATCAGAATTTAAGGTTAATTTGGCTAAATGTCATAGTGGATAATACAAAGGACTATGTATTTGATAACTTTATTTAAGTTTTGGAACTTATCTCTTGTTATGGTCAGTATGTAAAAGGTCATATTTTATAATATTTTGAGAATTAGAAATTTACAAATGTGTCTTAAATCTATAAATGTACCCATTTCTTGTGGGTTAAAAATTTGAAATGATAATATGATGTTATTATTGGTGTGTATTTTAAACAATTTTATCAATATTACTCATTTAGTGTATTGTTACCGTGGATTTTAAATGAATTTTATTAATGTTATTATTTTTTGTAAGTTTTGAAGTGTGTGGCACACGCATTATATATTTTAAAAGAACAAAAATTTAATTCTCTTAACACATTTGGCCAAAATAAAATTTATTTCCACAGTAATAAATTCTTTTACTATAAACATATTTTTTAAAACTAGTATTTTTTTTAAAATCTATTTAATTAGAATTCACATAGAACTAATAACTTAAATTTTTAGTTATAACTAAATACATATGTAAAATAAAATTAAGAAAGAATATGATAGTAAATTTTTTAATAAGATAAAATTAAATTGAAAACTAACTTAATATTTGGTGAACTAATTTTCAATTGCGGAAATAATACGTCTCAATGATATACAATATATTTTATTTGTTGGTCTCAAACTATTAAAAATACATTAAGGGAGAAGTTAAACAAGAGTATAGCAAGTTTATTCACCAAAGCGGTTTGAAAGGTAATATGGCAGTTAAAAACACACTCCACAAAACCTTTTCGATTCAAAGCAACTTATCTAGATAATTTGTATATTTATATATAATATTTATATATTATATTTTTTTTTTTATCTTTCTAGGTTTTTTTTTTGAGTTTAAATCATGAATATCACAAACGGTCTTGAGATAAAGGTTAAAAATGATAAAGAATTTGAATTGTGAACTTATTTCGATTTTCCCTTTAATGTTTTACATAGACAATTGTTCTCCCTGTTTACTTCTGGTGAAATTTGTTCAATTAAAAATAAATTATAGCAAGTCTTTAGTGTTTTACATAGACAATTGTTCTCCCCTATATTAATCTCATTTTTGATTCTGTCCAATAAATTTTTCATCAAAAGATTTACTATCTTGTCGATAAAAGTTTCTTTCTGTACAATGAGAAGTATATTTATTCATCCAATCTCTTTTTATAAAAGATAAAAGTAAAATAAAAAATTATTAGAATATTTTTAACTTTACAAAAGAATATTTCACAAGATCCAATATTACACAATCAAATTAAAATAATGCAACCCATAAATGATACATGATTATTATTTAAAATAATGCAACACAACTTAAAAGAACCATGCCCGGTTACATAAATATACTATTTAAAAATATAAAAGCACCCCTAAAATCTCTTAATATTTTACAAGATCTCCAAAGTCTCCTAAGTGATCTATAAATAAGTGTGACCTTGTACTCGACCATTAAAAACTTATTAATAAAATTACAAAAGATTTTTTACATGGTAAATTAATAATTAATAAAGAATCGAAAGTGATTTTCAAGTCAATTATAATGAATACAATCTAAGAAATTCATAAAAATTATTAGAAACAATGGAGAGAATCCCATATTTTATTTTCAAATAATTTACTTGTGAATTTAGTTTCTAAATTAAAAATTATCATTCCAAGATTTAAATATTTTTTAAAAAATAATATCATTGACAAAATTTTTAGTTAAAATATAATATGAAACACATAGAAAATCTTGTAACTATGAATACATGATATTTTAGAAAGTCTTTTAAGTGACATATAAATGATCTTTTACTCGATCCTTTAAAAATTATTAATAAAATTAGAAATGATCTTCTACTCCATTTAATAATTGAGAAAATATTACAAGTAATATATAATGTTGTAGTGTTTCTTTTCAAAACTAAAAAATATACACAAAAATATTCAATAAAATTATTAAAATCTACATAGAGAATTTCATATTTATTTTCAAATAAAAAACTTATAAAATTTATTTTAAAATTTTAAAATTAAACTTGACAAGATTTGAGTATTTCTAAAAAATATTTTTTAAGAATTTATTGATTTTAAAAATATAAAACACTTAAAATATTATAAATTTAAATGCATGATATCTTGGAACATTTAGGTGATTGGTTTTGTTGATGACACATTATAAGAAAATGATTATGTACTTGTTATTTAACTATATCTTGGTGGATGCTTAATTGAGGGGATGTTTTACCTCAATATTAAGTTGATACGTGATCATCTAAAAGGGGAGATTGTTACGGTACTAATTTTGATGATAACATGCACAAGCTATGAAGGCTAATTTTACTATTATTAGCAAGCTATTAAGTTATTTCTATAATACATATTATAGAAAACTTCATGTGCATGTTTCAAATTGTGTTTTGGAGGATATACTATAAACATAACATTATGTCATCAATATTAATTGTATGAAAACTGAGATTGTAAGCAAGCTAACAGTATGGAAGGAGAGCGTGCAACAAGCTAACAATTAGATGTGTGATATCGAGGATTTTCAGCAATTATTATCATTATTCCTTAAATATGTTTATGTGCTTTTCTGATTTAGAAGCAATAAAAAGGTGGATATTTTATTCTCGCTTGATGAGTTCGTGTCATTAAATTGCTTAATGTGCTAACTAATAGGTTGTGTCAATTTCTGTCCGTTATTGTGAAAGAATTTAAACATTTTTACTATTTCAAAATTTTATTTGAAAACCGATTGTTATATATTTACACATTTGGATTAAACTGTTTTATAAAGATTTTGGGAGACATTGCATGCATGTAATCATGGGATTATTGAAATCATGTTATTCTAGCTTGTTTCCTAGAAATTGATAGGTTCCTGTTGTACTTTTTCTATCAATTTTACAACCTGCGTAATCTGCATCTGAATAACCAGTTAGATCAAAACCAGAATCTCTAGGATAACAAATGCCAAGTTTTGGTGTTCTTTTGAGATATCTGAAAAATTCTCTTAATAGCTACTAAATGAGATTCTCTTGGATCAGCTTGAAATCTAGCACAAAGATAAGTAGCAAACATTATATCTGGCCTACTAGCTATTAAGTATAAAAGTGAGCCAACCATGCCTCTATAACTTGAAATATCCATAGACTTTTCAGTAGTGTTCAATTCAAGTTTGGTGGCAGTGGCCATGAGAGTTTTTACAGATTTGCAATCCATTAAGTCAAACTTCTTTAAAAGATAATAAATATATTTGGTTTGACTAACAAATATTTCATTACTAACTTGCTTAACTTATAAACCAAGAAAGTAGGTTAGTTCTCCCATCATGTTCATTTCATACTTACTTTGCATCAATTTGGCAAACTTTTTGCAAAGTTTCTCATATATAGAGCCAAATATAGTATCATCTACATAAATATGAACAAGTATACTAGAGCTATTAACTTTTGTAAAAAAGAGAGTTTTATCAACAATACCTCTTGTGAAATGATTTTCTAAGAGAAATTTTGACAGAGTGTCATACCAGGCTCTAGGTGCTTACTTCAAACCATAAAGTGCTTTCAAAAGATAGTAGACATATTCTAGAAATTTGGGGTCTTCAAAACCAGGTGGTTGACTAATATAGACTTCCTCCTCCAAATCTCCAATCAGAATGATACTTTTGACATCCATTTGATAGACTTTGAAATTGGCATGGCCTGCATAGGCTAGAAAAATTATGATGGTTTCAAGTCTTGCAACAGGAGCAAATGTTTCATCAAAATCTAGTCCTTCTTTCTGAAAAATAGCCCTTAGCAACCAATCTAGCTTTGTTCCTGACTACTGTGCCATTTTCATCCATCTTGTTTTTGAATACCCATTTGGTGTCAATAGGATTTTTGCCTTTAGGTTTGGGTACTAGCTTTCAAACTTTATTCCTTTCAAATTGGTTTAGCTCTTCCTACATAGCTAAAACCTAATCATGATCCAATAAAGCTTCTTCTACCTTTTTAGGTTCTTCCTGAGGCAGGAAGCTGTTGTATAAATATTCTTCTTGAGTTGTTGTCCTAGTTTACACTCTTGAAGATGCATCACCAATAATTAATTCAAATGAGTCATCTCTAGTCCATTTTCTTTATTGTGGTAGATTAGCTCTAGATGAAGAGGCCTCATATTTATCTTGATGTGTGACTGAGTTTTGATTAGAAGAAACTCCCCCTGAGTTTTTGGATCTTTGACTTGAAGTAGGGATCCTTTCTAAGTGTGATATGTATTGACTTTCAACTCCTAATGATGGCTCAACGGATGTTGATCTTTGCCTCTCGACGGATGATGCAGATTGTCCCTCAACGGATGATGTAATTTGTCTCTCGAAGAATGTTGAATTATGTTCTTCATTTGTTGTAGATTTTTCTGCATTATCCTTAGATATTATTTCTTGATCACTTTCATCATAAATTATCTCAACATTGTCAAATTTGAGGCTATCATGGAAACCTTCATCTTGCAGTCCTTCAATCTTCTAATCATCAAACACAACATGTATATATTTCATAACAATATTGGTTCTAAGATTGTAGACTCTGTATGCTTTTCCAACTGCATACCCAATAAAAATACCCTTATCTGCTTTGGCATCAAACTTTCCATGCTGATCAGTTGGATTCTTTTAGAATATAACATTTGCAGCCAAAGACATGAAGAAAGTTTAATGTTGGCATCCTATTCTTAAACAATTGAAAGGGAGTCATGCATTTTTCTTGATTGACCAAGTAAATGTTTTGAGTGTAGCATGCAGTATTTACAACTTCAGCCCTAAAGTAAGTTGGTAACTTTGAGTCTTCTAGCATTGTCCTTGAAACTTCAATAAGAGACATGTTCTTTCTTTCCACCATACCATTTTGTTGTGGAGTTCTAGCTGCTGAAAATTCATGCATGATTCCATTTTTTTCACAGAACAATTTCATCACAGAATTCTTGAACCCAGTTCCATTGTCACTCCTGATTATTCTAACTTTGAGATCAAGATGATTGTTGACTTGCCTTATGTGATTGATGATGATTTCACTAGCTTTATCTTTAGATTTGAGAAAATATGTCCAAGAGAACTTTGAGAAATTATCCACAATTACTAGGAAATATCTTTTTTTGAGATGGACAACACATTGACTGGTCCAAATAAATCCATGTGCAGTAATTATAAGGGTTCTTCAATTGTTGATTCAAGCTTCTTTTTGAATGATGCCTTGATTTGCTTTCCTTTCTGGAAGGCATCACTTAATCCATCCTTTGAGAATTCTACTTGAGGAATGCCTCTTACCAAATCTTTCCTGACTAGTTCATTCATAGTCTTGAAGTTAAGATGTGACAACTTCTTGTGCCATAGCCAACTTTCATCCTGACTTGCTTTGCTGGAAAGACAAGTTACAAATTCTTAATTTGATGAGTTAAAGTAATCTAGATACACATTCCCTTTTCTCACTCTAGTGAGAACCACTTTGTTGCTTTTCTTGTTGGTCACAACACATGCTTTAAAGTTGAATGTTACTGAGTTTCCTTTATCACAAAGCAGGATGATACTCAAGCCATATCCGCTAGATCAACTTCTTCAATGATGATATTGTCTTTTGAAATCAAGCCATATCCCACAATATACCCTTTGCTGTCATCTCCAAAAGTAATACTTGAGCCAGCTCTCTCCTTGAACTCAGTGTGTAGGGTAGAATCTCCAGTCATGTGCCTTGAGCATCCACTATCCAAATACCAAAGACTCTTTCTGTTTCCCTGCACACCATAAAATCAAATCAAGTTGATTTTGGTATGAAAGTTTCCTTGGGTTAGCCTTTTTCTTAGGTTTTTTAGGCTTTTGCTCATTTGACTTAGGTGATTGAGATTCAACCTTGGTCATTTTAGTAGAGCTTTGAAAACCATTCACCACAATAGAATTATCATGCAAAGGCTGGTTGACATGGAAAGGCATATTCTGTGCAAACATGTTATTCCAGTAAGGCATGCTAAATGGCATTTTAGGCATACTAAATGCAGCATAGTAAGGATTTTGTGCAAATGACATATTAGCAAATTGTGCATTCAAACTATGTGCAGGCATAACATTCACAGGCATTATGGGCATGTTGGAAAATGATGGAGGTGCAGACATGGGTGCAGGTATAACAAGTTTTTAATTAACAAACAAATGATTAACGCTACCACATTCACATAAATTTTTTAGGTGCATATTTATCAGGAGTGTAGTTGTTATGTTTGTTAATTCCTACTTTCCATTCCTATTATTTTTCCTTTTAGATTCTGCTTTAACCTCAACCTTCTCCAATCTGTCATTCAATTTCTTGATTGAAAAATGTCCTACATCAACTTTCTTGTGTCCCTTGACTTGAATTGTTTCATCTGTAACCAAATTCTTGGAAACTGATCCATATTTCTCACTTAACTTAGCTAGCTTGGCTTTGCTAACTGGCTCTCTTTCACTCGACGAATGTGGTTCTTTGTCTTTCGACCGATGAATCTTTTTGTCATTTGACGGATAATCTTCATTATCCGTTAAATCAATATTCGTCGAAAGTTCTTTTATCAAACTAGGATCCAGTTTCTCTTTACTCTTTTTCCAGGCTTCCTCACAGAAAGACTCTATACCTTGAACTTTGGTAATTTGAGTATGGGCATCTCTAGATGATTTACAAGCCTTAATTACCTTATGTTCTCGTTCAAGTTGCTTTCTTAAAATCTCCTCTTTCTTTTAGGATTTAGTCAGTTCTTCCTTAGAAATTCTACACTCTATTTTCAGTTTCTCAAACTCAACAAATTGAGTTTCTAACATATTATTTCTTTCACTCAAAAACAAATTGTTCTCTTTAATCTTAGTGTTTTCTTTAATAAGTGATTTGAATGTAACACGCAGATGATATAATCTAGTAGACATGTCATTTATAGCATCATTACACTCATCTTTAGATAAATGTGCTAGAATAGTGGTGATTACCTGATTACTGGATGAACTGACCTCTGTTTCATCTGATTTGGCCATAAGTGCTAGATTGACATAGCTGTATCCTCATCCTCATCTAATCCATCAACATCCCAGTAATTTTCGTGAGTTAGAAAATCCATTTCCTTCTGTTTGAGCAACTCAAAATATTTCTTCTTGTAATCCATAGGCTCAAACTTCTTTCTATCAGAATGAGGCTTTCTACATTCACTTGCAAAATGACCACTCAAGCCACATTTGAAACATTTGAATTTTGACTTTTCAACCATGTTCCTGTTTGTCTTGGATGCTCCCAAATTCTTCTTGAATTTGAGCTTGGAAAACCTTCTCGATAAAAAAGCTAGATGTTCATCTGTGTCATCCATATTATCTTGACTAAGATGGTCTTCATGTTTAGCTACAAGCCATTTTCCTTTTCCTTCACAAACTCTATAGTTTGGTACAGATTCCACATGTGACGGCCTCCACCCCGGGGTCAGGCGCTGACGTCACCCAAAATATAACAAACCACAAATATAAACTACCAATTAAACATTATTATATAAACACGACCTCAAACCAAGACCTGATACAGGTTCAAGTATTATTTAGGTTACAAAACTACAACTGACTTATTCGACAACCTGACACTCTAACTTATTACAGCAACTCATCAGACCTCATGGTCTGATATAAACTACCTCAGAGGAGCCGGGACCGGAGGGGGATGACACCCTATTCTGCCAAGGTCTGACTGGTCTTCTAGGAATCTATAATATATAAATACAAAATAAGCTGGAAGGGCGAGCAATCAATTGCTCAATAGTACCACTATATGAATAACAAGTAAAGAAGTTTATATAAAAACAGTATAGGAACATAAATCATAACTCGTTGACGAAAACAAGTAAAACTGGTATAAACTGGATATCAACAACTAGCATGCTCTGTAAAACATATCATCAGCTGTGTGCTGTGTGAATACCAGAGTCCAATTTTAGCATGCTTCTTTCATTTTATAAATCCACTGTTCCATTACAAGAACCATAAAATCATCTATTCCGTTACGGGAACCACTAAATCCAAAATCAGATATATAATTGGACGAATCCTAGGGACAGCTGATCAGTCCATCCCACCACAAACCTTTTCCGGAACTTAGAGACTAGCTAGGTCTCTGTCACGCTGGACTAAGCGGTTTAAATAGGGTGCTCAACCGACTTACACAACCATCCAATATCTGATCCGTTTTATCCAGTTTCCAAAATCAATTATACCTATCTCTTTAAAATAATTATATCATAGCACACTTTCCAAAATCTTTCAAATTTTAATCACAATCTAGATTCAGAAGTCACTTTTTCCCCAAACCGTAAGTTAATAAAATATATTTAAACACGGGAATAAGTATCTTAAAATGTTATTTTCCGGTACGTAAATTAAATTAACAATTATTCATATATACTAAACTGTAAAAGATTTGTTCAGGGGTACTTGCCTTGCGAAGCTTTACAACTAACACTGGCTTGACTTTAGACCGACTTTAACTACTAGGTCCTTCGACTTGAACCTACAGAATCGAAACATCCTAGGTTAGATGACCAGTTTTGCTCGACATATCCTCGATAGACAATTACCCAACGATAAAGATTCCCGACTCATACATATTCGCATAACATTGTACACGTAACAATCAGGGTTTGATATGTATTTAAATGTACTTTTCAGAAAATTTGGACAGCGACTCCTCTATTTATAGACCTACCCGTCGAAACATCATCGACGATAAAACCCGACAAAACCAATTCACAATTCAATACAATTCACCGCACATATATTTGTTTATGCTTCAAAAATAATTTACACGAATCATTTTATTTATTTAAAATATTTAGGACTCAGAATGTATCTTCACGGTCCACCGTCGACTCACCGAAGTTCATCGTCGAGGACGGTAAAATCCGGAGGTACCCTATTCGGGTTTCTAATCGTAGATTCTACCGATTAAATTCCTTAATAAGTAAAATAACCATGCAATTAATCAAAAAAATTCAATCAAATTTTTTATAATTATTTTAATTACTAAAAACAATAACCGAAATTCATCATGAATCAGGATCTCAAATTCGAACAGCCCAACAAAATCATGGCAACACAGAAGCAAAGCAACAGAGACACAACAAGCACAAGATGCGCACGTGCAAACGCGCACAGGGGAGGGGCAAAACTGGCAACCAGGTCACCGGAAAAAGGACAGAGAAGGTGGCGAATACCGGGAAAAAGAAAACGCAGCCGGCGAAACCACAAAAATAAGAGAGTGACCGAGGCTTATATATACGTATAAGTATAAGTAACTGTTCTTGTGATTGGAGATTAGAGAATTGAGAGAGGGAATGAACAAATTGAGAAGAGAATTGATGTTCAGCCAAATGAAAAGAAAAGAAACAAGTCACCCCCTACATCTCTATACCCCAGCCGCGTGTCCCTTAAGAGGACACGTAATTGATTTTTATTTTTTTATAACCAAAAGCCCTTTGTTCGACACTGATTTGCAAAATTACCAATTACTTTCGCGCACGAAAATTAATCAGAAAATTTCCAAAATAGTTTTAAAATATCATAAAAATATACGAGTCGTTATATCCTTCCCCCTTAAAAAGATAACGTCCTCAGAATCTTAACTAATTAAACAAGTGAGGATATTTGTCCTGCGTATCTGACTCTAACTCCCAGGTAGACTCTTCTATCCTAGGATTTCTCCAAAATACTTTAACTATAGGAATAGACTTATTTCTAAGTACACGCTCCTTATGATCTAAAATCCGGATTGGCCGCTCCACATAGGACAAATATGATTGAAGCTCGATGGGTTCATACTCAATTACTTGATTCGAATCATGGATGTACGGCTACAACATGGATATATGGAACACATTATGAATATGCTGCAATTATGGCAGTAACGCTATCTCGTAACCGACTTTCCCAATTTGCTTCAAAACTTCAAATGGCCCTATATACCTGGGGCTGAGCTTACCCTTCTGTCCAAACCAAACTATCTCTTTCCAAGGTGATACCTTCAACAATACCAATGATCCTACCTCAAAATTTATATCCTTTCGATGTAAATTTATATTTTTCCTCTATCTATCCTGGGCGGCTTCCAACCTTTTCTGAATTAATGCTACTACATATTTAGTCTTCTACACTTACTCAGGTCCTAACACTTTCTTTTCTCCTACTTTTTCCCAATACAAAGGTGATCTATACTTACGTCCATATAGGGCTTCATAGGGTGGCATTCTGATGCTAGCATGGTAACTGTTATTATAGGAAAACTCAATCAACGGTAGATGATCATCCCAATTTCTCTTAAAATCTAATGCACAAACCCTTAACATGTCTTCTACTGACTGAATCGTTCTCTCACTTTGGTCGTCTGTCTGAGGATGATAAGCAGTGCTCATGTTTAGCTTGTTTCCTAGACATTCTTGATACTTCGTCCAAAATCTGGAGTTGACTCTTGGGTCTCGGTCTGACACAATGGACACAGGAAGTCCATGCTTGGTTACTATTTCATCCAGGTACATTTTAACTAACTTTTCCAAAGAATATCTCTCGTTAATAGGGAGGAAATGTGCTGTCTTGGTCAATTTGTCAATGATTACCCAAATAGTGTCATGATTCGAATTTGTCTTTGGCAATCCTACTATGAAATCCATTACAATCTCTTCCCATTTCCACTGTGGAATCTCCAAGGGTTGCAACAATCCACTTGGCCTTTGATGTTACGCTTTTACCGTTTGGAACACATGACATTTGTTAACCCAATTCACAATTTCCTTCTTCATTCTTGTCCACCAGAGGTTCTTCATCAAGTCTTGATACATCTTGGTACTTCCCGGGTGAATAGAGAATCTAGAATTATGAGCTTCTTGCAAGATCTCGCTCTTCAATTCAGTCACATTGGGAATCCATATTCTTGAAGAAAACCTGAACATGCCTTTGTTATCCCTTTGAGTACAAAATTCTTCTCCAGTCAAATTATCCAATCCTTGATTCATAACTTCCTCTTAACACTTTCTGATTATTTCCATCAATTATGGCTGAAAAGTGATTTCATATAATTGCCCTTTATTACCTTCTGTCACTCGAACTTCAGTTTCCAGCTTTTTCAATTCCCTTGCTAGTTCTTCAGAACCTTAATCTCATTCAATCTTTCCTTCCTGCTTAAAGCATCTGCTACCACATTGGCTTTTCTCGGATGATAGTTGATGGAACAATCGTAATCCTTGATCAGCTCTAACCATCTTCATTGTCTCATGTTCAAGTCCTTCCGGGTGAATATATACTTTAAGCTTTTATGATCCGTATAGATGTCGCACTTCTCTCCGTACAAATAATGTCTCCACAGCTTTAACGCGAACATTATTGCTGCTAACTCTAAGTCATGCACAGGATACTTCTACTCATGGAGTTTTAATTGTCGGGACGCATACACAATAACTTTATCATGTTGCATTAACACACAACCTAAACCTTTCAGAGAAGTGTCACTATAGATCACAGAGTTTCTCGTTTCATCTGGTAATGCTAACATTGGTGCTGTCACTAATATTTTCTTTAAACTCTGGAAACTTTATTCACATTTCTCGGTCCAAACAAACTTCTCATTCTTTCTGGTCAGCCTGGTCAATGGAGTTGCAATCTTGGCAAAGTCTTTCACAAATCTTCGGTAGTACCCTGCTAGTCCAAGAAAACTTCTAACTTCTGTCGGGGTCTTTGGTTGTTCCCATCTGGAAACAACTTCAATATTTATGGGATCTACTTTAATACCATCCTTACCCACTATATAACCCAAAAACTGAACTTCATCTAACCAAAATTCACATTTTGAAAACTTAGCGTACAACAGCTTTTCTCTCAGCCTTTGCAGAGCAATCCTCAGATGTTCGGCATGGTCATCTTTAGTCTTCGAGTAGATGATGATGGCATCAATAAATACAATAACAAACTTATCCAAGTACTCCTTATATACCCGGTTCATTAAATCCATATAAGGGGCTGGTGCATTAGTCAATCCGAATGACATCACTAAGAACTAATAATGTCCATACCTGGTTTTAAAAGCGGTCTTCGGTATATCTTCAAGCTTGATTTTTTCAGCTGGTGATAACCTGATTTTAAGTCAATCTTTGAGAAATGACAGGCTCCTTTAAGATGGTCAAACAAGTCATCAATCCTGGGTAGGGGATACTTATTCTTGATGGTTAACTTACTTAGTTCTCGATAATCAATACACAGTGTCATGCTTCCGTCTTTCTTCTTTACAATTAACACCGGTGCGCCACACGGGGATACACTTGGTCTAATTACTCCCATATCCAAAAGTTCCTGAAGTTGCTTAGCTAGTTTGTAATAACCCCAATTTTTGGGAAATTTTGAAACCCTTATGAATAGTGTTTTTGCTGAATGAGAAAACTTTTCATGCCACACTATATAGGGGTTCTGATATGGATATTCTGAGATTTTATTAGTACTTTATATGGGATATAAGTGTATGTAAAGATCGTCAGAATCCAAATCCGAACACTTTGATTTTTCCCGGAAATCCAATCGATACGGAAAGAATTGAGTATAAGGTAACAGGATAAAAGGATTTAAATTAAAGGATTATAATAGAGGATCATAAAAAGGAATATAATGTATTGAGAAAGGTTAAGGGAACCTAAGTAATAAGATCCCGGGTATGATCCCTCAAATGATAAACGAAAATGAAAGTTAAGCGAACAGTATAACAGATCAGCGGTCATTAGGCAAACAATTAGGAAGTTAATCAAAGGGATTAGAGAGGATGATGTCACCCAACCAATGAGAAGAGGACAAGGAGGGGAGGATGACATCATGAGGATGACACAAGCATGACATGGGAAGGAAGGAGATGTGGTGGCTTTTTAACCACACAAAATCAAGGGCAACTAGGTAATTTACTAAAACAAACACAAAAATCAAACCAACCAAGCCAAGCAAATCATTTTTCATCAAAATCAAAAAGAAACCAAGGCATTGTTCTTCATGCTCTCGGCCAAAACAGAACCAGCACACTAAAACTGCTGTATCTCCTTCATTTATCACTCAAATATTGTGTTCTATAGCTCATTGGAAAGGTATTGAGATGACCTACAACTCTTGTTCACAAGTCTCATCCAAATAATCATGGTAAGACCCTCAGTTTTACAATTCTTTAAATCGGACTTTTAGAAACTTCAAAGCCTAACTTTGTGTTCTTGATTTCTTTGGAAAGATCAAGCTTGTAGGAGGCTCCCTAAGGCTTCCTAGCAACTTAACACCTCCCAAGGAAGGTATAAACTTCAAACCCTAGCCTTTAATTTATTTGTTAGTAAGTTTAATGGTTGGTTTTGTGAAATGAGAAGCATGAATTGTGATTATTAGTAGTTTGGTTTGATTTGGAAGTATTTTGGTAATTGAAGCTTGATTATAGTTCATAGGTCTTGATTGTGGTTGTTTGAGTTGAAAATCTTGGAGATTATGGACTGATGTGGTATGGTTTCAGTGAAGTTTTGTTGTATTGATGGTTATGAGTTGGTTGGTGGTTAATTGAAGTAGTTTAAATATTGGTAATCGCGTAAACATAGCCGTCGTAATGTCCGATTTACTTTAGACTGCTTTTGTTCATAACATTTGGACCCGAGAACTCCCTGCTAGATTATGACCATTGCCATGTTTAGATATTTCATGTTACGAGCTTCGTTTTGATATGTAGTTCGTTTGATTCCGATGTACGGTTTAGGAGAAACGACCGTTTCAAGTAACGGCGTTTCGCGAACGAATCATTTCCCCTCGCCTTACTTTGAAACATAGGTTAAAAACCAAAAAGGGTTAATTAATGTATGAAACAATTATGGTAAGAGTGTTAGGCAGTTGGTAAGACACTCGCGAAGGAATCGCTTTAAAAATCGTAATGGTTAATTTATTAAAAATGGTGGAGCCGAGGGTACTCGAGTGACTTAAGAGAATCAATAAGCGCAAAACAAGCGTTAGAGTCTAAGTTAGTTAAAGTATAGATTTACAAGTGACTTTGGTTTAATTCCAACTTACTTATTGTTTATAGGTTACCAGACTCGTCCCGAGCCTTTTATCACCCCAAGTCGCTCAGGCAAATTTTCTACCCGTTATAACTGTTGTTGTGATGAATATATGTATTTGCATTATCTTGCGATAGATGCATGTTGGTTAATTAGCAAATGATGCAATATATTGAAGCATGCTGCTATGGTATATATATATATGCATGCCTGTTTCGCATTCTTTCCATATATATCTGTTGATTCAGTTGATAATACCTATGCTAGAGGATAGCGGTAATTTGCATATACCCTTAGTACAGGGACCCAAAGGTGAAAATATTTTCTAAAACCGGGAGTCGAGGATCCCGAGTAGATTTTGTATATATGGATATAAATATATATATATATATACTTATATATATATATATATATGGTCATAGTTTTCAAAACTATTAATCGAATAAGGTTTATTCGATAACTTTAATTTTATATTATTTATTGAATATTATTTTGAATATTCATTCGAGGGCTTATGACTCTTTTATATTATTTATTGAATATTATTTTGAATATTCATTCGGGGACTTATGACTCCTTTTATTTATTTATCTGAATATTATTTGAATATTCATTTGAGGGCTTATGACTCCTTTTATTTATTTATCTGAATATTATTTGAATATTCATTCAAGGGCTTATGACCCTTTTATTTATTTATCTGAATATTATTTGAATATTCATTCGAGGGCTTATGACTAAGTTTATATTATTTAATGAATATTATTTGAATATTCATTTGAGGATCTATGACTCCGATTATTTGCTGAGGTATATTCTTCATTTTATTAAAGAATAAGGTGTCAATAATCAAACTTATTTTCGATTATTCAAATAAAGATAGTACTTTCATATAAGTATATCTTTGGTTATTTAATACTCGTTTCAAGTATAAGTTTTAATACTTCTACTTCAATTATTTTTATAAAGATTATTCTTTATGGGAATATTATTTAAATAATAATATTCAGTCATTTTCTAAATATTCTGGGGACTGATTTACTTCATTAAATCAGCTTTACTCCAAACACTCTATAAAGTGTTTTCGAGTCTTCAAAATGATTTTTAAAAGTTAGAGCGGATCCCAAAACTCATTTTTATATTTAAGATCTTCTTTTTTAAGGGGATTTAAATACTCGCTCAAAACCTGAGGGATCCGGCTCTATGGTGTATTTTATATTCGCAACAAGGTTGCAGTTTTGGTAAATGAATTGATTACTTACCCAATGTTCGGGAAGTAAGTCCATCTATTGAGTCGGCATAAGCAACATGGGCTCAGTGGGCGTCCATGATAGTGTAAGGGGCTCAGTGGGAGTCCATCAAATGCATAAGTGGCTGAGTGGCAGTCCAGCATAAGGTCCTATTGCGACCAGGGTGATGACCAGTGGGGAATTCGTCCATCTACTAGTAGAAAAGGTTACTTATGGGTATCTTTGCCTGATCAGCAAGATATCTGGTTTATGCCAAATTCTTTTCCTTTCCAAATTTATTGGATATTGCAATTCTGTTCATACTTTACATGACAGAGGTTTTCAGGAAATGTATAAAGAAGATGTATATGTGGATATATATATATATATATATCAGAACTAAATGAAGTATATCATAACTTCATTTCCTTTAATAATATTTCAAAGATTTAATCTATTCAAATCTTGTCTGGTAGTCTCATCTATGTGATGAACTGTTGAAAGCTCATTATACTTTGAATAGTGGTAGTTCAAGTAGCTTTATAAATGATATAAGTATAGTGAAGTATTTGGTAACTTCATCCCTTGTTTTTACTTATATCTAGTAAGTAATTATCTTACTCATGATAAAAGATTCTAGTAAGTATCCATTTAGATACTTATATTATTGTTATCACTATATATTATCTTGCGAGCTGTAAGGCTCACTCTTGCTTTATTTCTTCATCACACAACAACAGTTAGGAAAGATGGCCAGACTCCAGCAGACCCAGCGCAAGCGCGTGGGAAGCATCCCGCGTCTTCCCGATGATGTTGTGGCTGCTATAGCTGCAGAGGTAGATCTATTGGTAGATCAGACATTCTATTTTTGAGAATCAAATTATGTATAATTATAACTTGTGGCAGATAATGGAAATTAACTGTAAATTTATCAAGTAATCATTTTGGGTTGTAATAACTTTTAAATTATGGATTCAAAGACTTGTACTTATTTAAATTTCATCTCTGAGACTATAACGGGTTGTGGTGTGTGTTAGTGTGGGGTCACAGCATAAGGTTATTATTATTAATTAAGTGAAGTGATATTGTGGAAAGAAAGACCGTGACGACCCGGATCCCCGACCCCGGATCTGGGGGTGTTACAGAAGTGGTATCAGAGCTAAGCGTTATAAACCTCAGAGATGATGTGACGTTAAGATAATAAGTTCACAAAGATAATAAGAACTCTTCCCAAGTTCATAGTCGGGTTACCTAACATAGTACTGACAGTTAAAACCCTTATGGGAACCCTTATAAATATCGTGATAGGAGCGTAGTTCGTTATCGTATATGGTAGCGGGACTCCGAACCCTGAAGTTGAGGAGCAACAGCGCGATGATGTTTTATTACTAATTGGAGATCGGATTGTGGATCCGATAGAGTGTCCTAATGCTGGACCGGATGATGTTGATATTGAGGATGTAGCGGTTGAGGATGTTGTCCTAGAAGGGATAGTTGTTGAGGAGGATCCCATGGAGGATCCTGACAAGATTGGATAAAGGACCACTGATGAATTGATGACCATGGTTAGGTCGACTACCAGAGGTAGGATTGGCCGGTCACTACCGGAGGTTCGTTCAAGTTTGTAAAGATAGTAACCCCTTTAACGCGGCTTACTCGTAAGACTGAGAAGTTCGAATGGACAGAGAAATACGAGAACAGCTTTCAAGAACTGAAGCAGAGGTTGGTGATGGCCCCTATGCTGGCATTGCCGGATGGAAAAGGAGATTTTGTGAAGTGTAGTGACGCTTCGCACAAGGGCTTAGGGTGCGTGCTTATGCAGCACGGTAAGGTAATCGCGTACATGTCAAGACAATTAAGGTAATATGAAATTCGATATCCCCGCCCATGAGCTTAGGCTCGTGGAAATAGTTTTACCCTAAAGATTGGAGGCACTACTTGTATGGAGAGAAGTGCGAGAATTACCTAAGCCATAAGTGCTCTAGTACATTTTCACGTAGAAAGAGCTCAACATATGCCAGAGGAGGCAGTTAGAGCTAATCAAGAATAATGATTGGGAGATTCTTTATCATTCGGGGAAAGCCAATATGGTGGCTGATGCCCTTGGTAAAAGGAGAGACTCAAGATGATAATGTCTTTGGGAGAGTTTATAAGAGATTTTGGAAATAGTAGTGAAGGTAACCGGAGCCGGTACCGAAAAGCTGTTTGAGATTGCAATAGAGACCGAATTATTGGAAAAGAGCATACGATGCCAGAGAAAGATGATAAGGGAATAATGAGGTATTCCTATAGAATTTGGGTTCCGAAAGTTCAAGAGCATAAGGATGAGAACTTAGAAGAGAGCCATAGTTTGAGGAATAAGATTTAGAGCAAACCCTGAACGTGATAGTCAGGGAGGTCGCCATCAAGATAGAAGGAACCCATGACATAATGGAGTGGAAAATGAGGATTTTAAATTAAAAGATGAGCCCAATTATGGGGAGTAGGATGAAACATTTCATACTAAGGAAACAGAAAGTCGAGTAAGGAAAGGAGACCCGAGACGGTACTCCTATACGGCAATTCATGGACCTGTCTAGACAGAACTTAGACTATTATCCCCAACCACCACCTTGAGGAAACAATGCGATAGGAAATTCTTTCAAGACCTTTAAGTCTCTAACCTCTCAGAGTTCCAAGGAACAGGTTGACCTAGTCGAGGCAAGAGCCTGGCTAAAGGAAATAGAGGAATCATTTGAGATTCTGAATGATTGACGAACCACAAAAGACTATTTTTATTACTTACCCTCCTAAGAGAGAGACCACCCGTTGGTGAAAGACCAAGAAAGGCACGGAGCCAGAGGTTAGAATAAACTGATTTAAGTTCAGTCAATTGTTTTCGGGAAAGTAATTCCCAAAGATAAGGAGATAGTGTAAAAGCTTTGGAGCTAGAACAAAAGTGGATGAGTATGATGAATTATGAATCTAAGTTGTAAAAGTTATCAAGATTCGTTCTGAGGACACGAATCCAGAATGACGGGATGTTTGGAATCAATACTTATGTTGTGTTAGTTCATGAAATAATGATAAGAGAAAGGAAAATAAAAAGAAACTGAAGTGGAAAGGAATATAAAGGCAATAGAGTTTGAGGTATGATAAGGGAGTTGGGTATGAGGAAACCCTAAAGACTCGTAGCAATAGACATAGAAAAGTATGTAATCGTCAGGATGAGGGTGATTCACCATGAGTTAAAGTTGATGGTTGAAGGCATACGAGTTATGTACATTTTATCCCCTTTAAGTTGGGAGGATTCAAGGAAACCTTTAGATAGTTCGAAGGATAAATAATAAGACGCGGATAGACTAAGGAGACAAGAAAGTAAGAAAGTAGGAAAATTTGGATGAAGGAAGTGACCTTCAATAATGTGAAATGTAAGACCGGTGGCTCGATACTCAGAAAGGGAGACGCCAGGTATGAGAGGTATCCCAACATTGAGGTGACTGTTGAGATAAACAACAAAAGTAAATAAGGAATTATTAAGAAGAAGTTCACGTTGAACATGACCAATATCTTCCAGAACATCCATGTTATCATTACCAAATCAGGAAAGAAAAGCGGATGACCATTGTTATCTTTTGGAGGCCATATGGATTGACCTCAATTTGAATAAGGATGCTATTATAAAGTCAGGTATAGACTATCGAGGTGGGAATGATGAAGAAGATAATCTATCAAGAATATATGACTTGGTTTATCCATGGATGGATGCATGTACCTTTTCAAAGGTGGAATTAAGGATAGAACATCGGTAACTTAAAATGAATCCTAGGGGAATGCATAAAGGTTGGCATTTCACCCTTAATAGGGATAGTATGAAATTTGACAGTATGAATTGGAAAGGATTAAGGTAATAACAACCTTTAAAGAATCAGTGGAGAATTTTTTTTTCAAAAGTATATAGACAATGATTCTAGTATTAGTATATGGTATTTTGATATGCCCTGTATCTAGGGAATACAGGAGGAACGATTCAAGGATAACCTTAGAGGTTTTACAAGGAGAAAGGTAATATTCAAAATTCTCAAGAATAGAAATGTGGATAAAGGAAATATGACGTAATTATAGTGTTGCCAAGTGGGGCACGTGTTAAACCACGAGAAAGTATGGATCGAACCAGTAATGGTCGAAATTATTCAGGGCAATTAGGACTTAAGATAAAAGATGTTCTAATTATGATTGAGAGTCAGTCATGACAGTGATTAACCTCTAAAGACTGAGGCAATAACTTATGGAAAAATGGTGATTTGTTTTTTACTTATCAGATTTTAAGGAAAACATCTTCACTCAAGCAGTGATCGGAAATAGGGTAGAAAATTTGTGAAAGTGGTTAAAATGAAATTGACTGTAAGGAAATTTTACTATCAGGAAAGGCCAAAGAGGTGGCCGACACTTTAAAGGTAAGAGGATAATTATAGGCACTTGTGCCAAAATAATACAGTGAGGATGGTTAAAACTGTGAAGGTTGTATTATGGTTTGGAAGATTGACATTCCTTCTGATGACTGTGCAATACCCAACCGTAATAGTAGTTGGTAAAGGTTTAATTCGTGTAATCGCCATGAGCGGGCTATCTATCTTAGGAGGTCCTATCTTGAGATAAGCCAAGACCATGTTTAAAAAAGGACTAGACGAACCTTTGAGTTAAGTCTTCTATTTAAGGCATATGATTAAGAATGGTATTAACCTGCTATCGTTGCTTTGATTGAAACTCTTCTGCAATTTTATCTACTTCATGTCATGAAAGTACGTCAGAGTTTGGAGTGTTCTTCATGAATTGTGATTGGTGGTTATGTTAACTCCTTAGGAGAATTAGATACGAGATGTATGGACTCCGTATGGTTAGCTATTAAGACTTCATGGAAAATGAATGACTACAGTAGGTCAGTGGTGGACCATAGTAAGGCAGCAATGATTCTGCGAGTAATGAGCTGATTACAACCGTGAGAGTTGTATTGGAATGGGTGTTGAAATTGAGTACCACTAATCGGGTCGTGGTAGTGTATAAGTTATCATTGATAGACTAATTAAGTAGAGTATCTACCTAGTGAATTATTATTCTTTCTTATCAATAGAGAGTCGTATTATTATACGAGGAAGGTTGCGGTGCTAGCATAAAATTCTAGTAACGATGATGTATAGAATGAGATCCCAGATTCGATTTTCGATGTCGAGGGAGTTTCAAAGGTGATTGTGTATAAGCTCGAGGAAGAGCATGGGTCCATAGAATGATGGACGGAATAGCAAAAATATTTAGGCATGTGAAATAGGATGCTATAATACTTGATGTTGATATAAATACATATATGTTTTGTTCTCCTATGACAAACCTCTATAGTTCAGAGGTAGGTTCCAAGCCAGATATTTTGTGGCAGTATATTTTTTTATATATACAATTCTCTTCAGTTCGTTCTTTTCTCTTCTTTTCATTTCATGTAAGTTGAGAAGAACAACCCTTCCAGAAGGCGAGGTATTGCCGAATGACTGTCTATCTGTGTGATAGAAGCCTAGTAGGATACCAACTATTGTTTAATTGCTTGTCAAGTACTAAAGGCTGGCCACCTTCTGTACTAACTATGCGAGATAACAAGTGTTCATGATCATAGTGATCTCTCAACAAATTCCTTTACTTCTATATGATTGATCAAACTTTGGGAAATAGAAACAGCTGAAAAAGGAGTAATAAAGTTGTGGTAGTATTCGGAATGGAAACACATTCGTGATACTAAGGTTGACGTGGTTATTAAAAGGTTATAGAACGCTAACGAGCAAAAGTATAACTAGTATAATATTAGGAACGGAAGATAGTAGCGACTACGAACTGGGAAAAAGGATGGGTAGTGAGAAGCAAAAGCTCTAATGCTAAAAGCTATAATGAGAGTATGTGCAATAGACTTGAAAGAAATTGGAATGATCACTTAACATGGGTTGAGTTTTCTTACGACAATAGATCATATGTCAGTATTGAGGTATCGCCTTATGAGATCCTTGAGGGAAGACAATGTCGATCTCCCTTATGTTAGGATGAAGTTGTAGAGCGCAAGATGCTCGGACCCGCAGTAGTCCAAAGGACCAAGGATATGATAGATCTAATCAGAGGACGGCTGGTAGTAGCCTAATATGGACATGATAAGTATGTTGATTTGACACGAAAGGAAAAAGAGTATGAAATAGGGGACCTAGTATTGTTATAGGTATTTCCTTGGAAAGGAAGGATGAGGTTCGGAAAGAAATGAAAGCTAAGTCCACGAATTGTTGGACCCTTGGATATATTAAGACGTATTGGGAGGATAGCATAGGAGCTAGCCCTAACCCCGAACATGTAGCAGGTCATAACGTGTCTCACGTATCAGTGTTAAGGAAGTGTAATTCAGATGCCAGATAAATAGGGGCATATGAGCGCATAGATATGCAACCCGACGTAACCTATATGGAGCAACCAGGAAGGGTTGTAGAGTGAAAAGGGAACAAGTGCTTAGGAGAAGGGTTATCAAACTATTCAGAGTTTGATGGAAGAACCATAATGTGGGAAAATTTATTTGAGAGTTAGAAAGTGTAATGCTAAGAAAGTATCCCAATTCATTTTCTATCTGATTCCGGGACGGAATCCTTTTAAGGAGGGGAGACTGTAATAACCCCAATTTTTGGGAAATTTTGAAACCCTTATGAATAGTGTTTTTGCTGAATGAGAAAACTTTTCATGCCACACTATATAGGGGTTCTGATATGGATATTCTGAGATTTTATTAGTACTTTATATGGGATATAAGTGTATGTAAAGATCGTCAGAATCCAAATCCGAACACTTTGATTTTTCCCGGAAATCCAATAGATACGGAAAGAATTGAGTATAAGGTAACAGGATAAAAGGATTTAAATTAAAGGATTATAATAGAGGATCATAAAAAGGAATATAATGTATTGAGAAAGGTTAAGGGAACCTAAGTAATAAGATCCCGGGTATGATCCCTCAAACGATAAACGAAAACGAAAGTTAAGCGAACAGTATAACAGATCAGCGGTCATTAGGCAAACAATTAGGAAGTTAATCAAAGGGATTAGAGAGGATGATGTCACCCAACCAATGAGAAGAGGACAAGGAGGGGAGGATGACATCATGAGGATGACACAAGCATGATATGGGAAGAAAGGAGATGTGGTGGCTTTTTAACCACACAAAATCAAGGGCAACTAGGTAATTTACTAAAACAAACACAAAAATCAAACCAACCAAGCCAAGCAAATCATTTTTCATCAAAATCAAAAAGAAACCAAGGCATTGTTCTTCATGCTCTCGGTCAAAACAGAACCAGCACACTAAAACTGCTGTATCTCCTTCATTTATCACTCAAATATTGTGTTCTATAGCTCATTGGAAAGGTATTGAGATGACCTATAACTCTTGTTCACAAGTCTCGTCCAAATAATCATGGTAAGACCCTCATTTTTACAGTTCTTTAAATCGGACTTTTAGAAACTTCAAAGCCTAACTTTGTGTTCTTGATTTCTTTGGAAAGATCAAGCTTGTAGGAGGCTCCCTAAGGCTTCCTAGCAACTTAACACCTCCCAAGGAAGGTATAAACTTCAAACCCTAGCCTTTACTTTATTTGTTAGTAAGTTTAATGGTTGGTTTTGTGAAATGAGAAGCATGGATTGTGATTATTAGTAGTTTGGTTTGATTTGGAAGTGTTTTGGTAATTGAAGCTTGATTATAGTTCATAGGTCTTGATTGTGGTTGTTTGAGTTGAAAACCTTGGAGATTATGGACTGATGTGGTATGGTTTCGGTGAATTTTTGTTGTATTGATGGTTATGAGTTGGTTGGTGGTTAATTGGAGTAGTTTAAATATTGGTAATCGCGTAAACATAGCCGTCGTAATGTCCGATTTACTTTAGACTGCTTTTGTTCATAACATTTGGACCCGAGAACTCCCTGCTAGATTATGACCATTGCCATGTTAAAGTATAGATTTACAAGTGACTTTGGTTTAATTCCAACTTACTTATTGTTTATAGGTAACCAGACTCGTCCCGAGCCTTTTATCACCCCAAGTCGCTCAGGCAAGTTTTCTACCCGTTATAACTTTTGTTGTGATGAATATATGTATTTGCATTATCTTGCGATAGATGCATGTTGGTTAATTAGCAAATGATGCAATATATTGAAGCATGCTGCTATGATATATATATATGCATGCCTGTTTCGCATTCTTTCCATATATATCTGTTGATTCAGTTGATAATACCTATGCTAGAGGATAGCGGTAATTTGCATATACCCTTAGTACAGGGACCCAAAGGTGAAAATATTTTCTAAAATCGGGAGTCGAGGATCCCGAGTAGATTTTGTATATATGGATATAAATATATATATATATACATATATATATATATGGTCATAGTTTTTAAAACTATTAATCGAATAAGGTTTATTCGATAACTTTAATTTTATATTATTTATTGAATATTATTTTGAATATTCATTCGAGGGCTTATGACTCTTTTATATTATTTATTGAATATTATTTTGAATATTCATTCGGGGACTTATGACTCCTTTTATTTATTTATCTGAATATTATTTGAATATTCATTCGAGGGCTTATGACTCCTTTTATTTATTTATCTGAATATTATTTGAATATTCATTCGAGGGCTTATGACCCTTTTATTTATTTATCTGAAAATTATTTGAATATTCATTCGAGGGCTTATAACTCAGTTTATATTATTTAATGAATATTATTTGAATATTCATTTGAGGATCTATGACTCCGATTATTTGCTGAGGTATATTCTTTATTTTATTAAAGAATAAGGTGTCAATAATCAAACTTATTTTCGATTATTCAAATAAAGATAGTACTTTCATATAAGTATATCTTTGGTTATTTAATACTCGTTTCAAGTATAAGTTTTAATATTTCTACTTCAATTATTTTTATAAAGATTATTCTTTATGGGAATATTATTTAAATAATAATATTCAGTCATTTTCTAAATATTCTGGGGACTGATTTACTTCATTAAATCAGCTTTACTCCAAACACTCTATAAAGTGTTTTCGAGTCTTCAAAATGATTTTTAAAAGTTAGAGCGGATCCCAAAACTCATTTTTATATTTAAGATCTTCCTTTTTAAGGGGATTTAAATACTCGCTCAAAACCTGAGGGATCCGGCTCTATGGTGTATTTTATATTCGCAACAAGGTTGCAGTTTTGGTAAATGAATTGATTACTTACCCAATGTTCGGGAAGTAAGTCCATCTATTGAGTCGGCATAAGCAACATGGGCTCAGTGGGCGTCCATGATAGTGTAAGCGGCTCAGTGGGAGTCCATCAAATGCATAAGTGGCTGAGTGGCAGTCCAGCATAAGGTCCTATTGCGACCAGGGTGATGACCATTGGAGAATTCGTCCATCTACTAGTAGAAAAGGTTACTTATGGGTATCTTTGCCTGATCAGCAAGATATCTGGTTTATGCCAAATTCTTTTCCTTTCCAAATTTATTGGATATTGCAATTCTGTTCATACTTTACATGACAGAGGTTTTCAGGAAATGTATAAAGAAGATGTAAGATATATATATATATATATATATATATATATATATATATATCAGAACTAAATGAAGTATATCATAACTTCATTTCCTTTAATAATATTTCAAAGATTTAATCTATTCAAATCTTGTCTGGTAGTCTCATCTATGTGATGAACTGTTGAAAGCTCATTATACTTTGAACAATGGTAGTTCAAGTAGCTTTATAAATGATATAAGTATAGTGAAGTATTTGGTAACTTTATCCCTTGTTTTTACTTATATCTAGTAAGTAATTATCTTACTCATGATAAAAGATTCTAGTAAGTATCCATTTAGATACTTATATTATTGTTATCACTATATATTATCTTGCGAGCTGTAAGGCTCACTCTTGCTTTATTTCTTCATCACACAACAACAGTTAGGAAAGATGGCCAGACTCCAGCAGACCCAGCGCAAGCGCGTGGGAATCGTCCCGCGTCTTTCCGATGATGTTGTGGTTGCTATAGCTGCAGAGGTAGATCTATTGGTAGATCAGGCATTCTATTTTTGAGAATCAAATTATGTATAATTATAACTTGTGGTAGATAATGGCAATTAACTTTAAATTTAACAAGTAATCATTTTGGGTTGTAATAACTTTTAAATTATGGATTCAAAGACTTGTACTTATTTAAATTTCATCTCTGAGACTATAACGGGTTGTGGGGTGTGTTAGTGTGGGGTCACAGCATAAGGTTATTATTATTATTAATTAAGTGAAGTGATATTGTGGAAAGAAAGACCGTGACGACCCGGATCCCCGACCCCGGATCTGGGGGTGTTACATAGTTCCTTCATTTCTACTGGGGCCATACGATAAAGAGCCTTTGAAACTGGTTCCGCTCCAGGAATTAGGTCGAAAGAGAACTTAATATCACAATCGGTGGTAATCCTGGAAATTCATCTGGAAAAATATCCAAAAATTCACCAACTATTGGAATCTCATCCAGATTATGTGCCTTTTTCTCAGTGTCCACAATATGGGCTAAGTACGCCTCACATCCTTGTCTCAACAATTTCTTTGCTTCCAATATCGAGAGAAATTTCTTTTTCTATTTTTATCCTTGGTAAGTTATTCTGGCATTATTTTCTGTATACAACATAATTTTCTTTTTCTTACAATCAATATTTTCCTTATGCTGGGATAACCAATCCATACCAAGAATCACGTCAAACTCTCCTAACTCAAAGGGTATTAGGTCCAATGAAAAGGAACGCCCGTAGATTTTTAGTTGACACCTAGGACAAAATTGGCTTACTGAAACTTTATCCTGATTGGCCACTTCTATGGTCAAGGGCTTAAATAAATCTTCCAACATTAAATCCATATTACTTACACATTCTTTTGATATAAAGGATTTAGATTCTCCCGAGTCAAACAAAACTTTAACAGGAACGGAATTAAGAGATAGCGTACCTGCAACTACATCCGAATCCTGAGCATTAGATCTCTTAGACATCTTGAAGGTTCTGGCTCTTGCTGTGCTGGTTGCCGGTCCTTGAGATACACTACCTCCTATGCTGCCCTGAGTAGTGACCTTACAGTTTCTGGAAATGTGTCCAACCTTACCACACTTAAAGCAGGTAACTCCAGGATTCCCTGAACTACACTCTAACGTATAGTGGCCTTTCTCATCACACTTAAAATACTGTACATCCTTTCTGCATTGACCACTATGCTTCTTACCACATGATTAACATTCCACGATTGGCTTGGTTGACTGAGCTGGGGTAGAAGCAACCGAGGTGACACTTGGACTCGTCGGGGAAAACCTTGTCTCCCGAATCTCTTGTTCCTATTTCGGTCAAATTTACTTGGGAACTTCTCATTGAATTCTTATTGATCCGCCTTGTCAGTACTACTGCCAAACTTCCTTTTCTAGTCGCTTCTCTCCTTGGAGACAATTTCTGATCACTTTCAATCACTAGGGCGACCTGAACTACAGAGGTATACATCTTGAGCTGCAAATCCACCACTCCACTATACACTTCAGGCTTCAATCCTTGTTGAAACCTCCTTGCGTTCCGAATCTCAGTACTCACATATCCAGGGGCTAACCGGGCCAATTCTGTAAACTTGGCCTCATATTCTGCCACACTCTTCTTACCTTGCTTCAATTCTGAAACCTCCACTTCCAATTGATTCTGCAGATAATCTGGAAAGTACATTTCTAAAAACAGCCGCGTAAATCTGGTCCAAGAAACAAGACCTTCTTCTTCCAGCGCACGCGTGGATTTCCACCAAATATTTGCTTCACCCTTGAGAAAATAACTAGCATAATCCATCTTAGAATCATCACCGACCTGAATAGGGTAAAGGGCCTTCTCCATTTCCTTAAGCCAAACTCTAATGGCAACCGTGTCTACTTCACCCTTAAACTCTGGGGTTTGACTGATTGGAAGGACTTGAAACTAATGGTTTGGTTTGGCTCTCTCGGATGGTGTTGCTGCTGAAGCTGCAGCTGTTGTTGTTGGATTTGTTGGTGCTGTTGTTGTATGAATTGCTGCTGTTGTTGCTGCTGTTGCAGAAAATGTTGTTGCTGATGCTGGAATTGTTCTTGCTGCTGAGCCATCTGATTAGATTATTAGTGCAGCAAATCTAGCAATTCACCCATGATTGGGCCCCCATCAGAGTTTCTTCTAGAAGAATTGGAGGGGATATGTTTCTTGGGCGGCATTCTCCTGAAACAAAACAAAAAGTTTTATATGAAAATTGTGCCCCCGGGTAGCAACATTTTTATGCATCAGGAGAACGCTGCCACAATAAAATATTCCCTTCCTTATTTACTTGAGGTCCACCCATGATGCATAGCTAAATTTAACAAACCAACAACAGATACAAAAATAACAGTAACAGTAATAAAAATAGTGCAAAGAAAATGAAAACCAACAATAACTGTATATAAAAGAACTACGGTACAATAACAGTGCAAAGATCCATCAAACAACTACAGTACAATACTAAAAATGAAACCGAGTACACAACAAAATTGGTTGTCGTAGCAACCTCCGCCTAATACATGCTACCACAACATAATATACATATAAAACAACTACGGAACTCCTGAAAACCAACTCTGAGCTCTGTCTGCCACTGCTGCTCTACTGCTGCTCTACTGCTCTAACCACTGCCACTATCGCTACCACCAATAGTCCCTAATTCGAACACCAACCACTTAAACATATCCTGGTACTGAATGGCCCTGAACTTGGAGCTAATAAAAGGGTCAGTAAACCTAGCTCTCTCAACTGTGATTTGAGTCAAAGACCTAACTCGGGCCTGAATATGAGGTGAAGGGGCAGGGATGCCCTGAAAAGGTCCAACCGGTATCCTATCAAGATGTGCGGCCAGCTCCGAGCTCTACTATCTAATAAAGGACCTGTTCACCGCCCGGTGAACATGGTAAGGAATCGGGGAGGAAGCACCTGAAGGAGCAGATGGAGGAACTAGTGGTCTCGAGGAAGAAGAACTAGGACCGTAGCCTGGTGGAAAGTCCCTAACAGCAGACATTGACCTATGTACCCAATGAGGATGGGTACTAGGTCTTGACATATCTCGCGGTGCAAATGGAGGAACTGGTGGGGGAGGTAAGGGAGTCTCCTCAGCTATAACGTCTAAGGTCCTCTTAGAGTCTGAGCTGTTCTCCCGGGATTGAGAACTGAAAATCACTACGGGCCACTGCCAACAATATAAATATACAATAAAGACACAACAAGGTTAAGGAAGTTCTATCAAAATATTAATAGATGCCAGGGTAACACCGTTGGAACCCTCGATGACTCTTAGGGTTGCTCCTCTAAATGAGTTGCTGACTCACACTTTAGGACACACTTCCTATGCCTTTTTGACTCAATCCTTAACCTAAATCAGGGACTTGAACCTGTAGCTTTGATACCAACTGTGACGGCCTCGACCCCGGGGTCAGGAGCTAACGTCAACCAAAATATAACATACCAAAAATATAAACTACCAATTAAACATTATTATATAAACACGACCTCAAACCAAGATCTGATACAGGTTCAAGTATTATTTAGGTTATAAAACTACAACTGACTTATTCGACAACCTGACACTCTAACTTTTTACAGCAACTCATCAGACCTCATGGTCTGATACAAACTACCTCAGAGGAGCCGGGACCGGAGGTGGCTGACACCCTATTCTACCAAGGTCTGACTGGTCTTCTAGGCATCTGCAATATATAAATACAAAACAAGCTGCAAGAGTGAGCAATCAATTGCTCAACAATACCATTATATGAATAACAGGCAAAGCAGTTTATATAAAAACAATATAGGAACAGAAATAATAACTTGTTGACCAAAATAAGTAAAACCGGTATAAACCGGATATCAATAACTAGCATGCTCTGTAAAACATATCATCATTTGTGTGTTGTGCGAATACCAGAGTCTAATTTTAGTATTCTATTTTCATTTATAAATCCACTATTCAATTTAAGGAACCATAAAATCATCAGTTCCGTTACGGGAACCACTAAATCCAAAATCAGATATATAATTGGATGAATCCTAGGGACAACTGATCAGTCTATCCCACCAGAAACCTGTTCCGGAATTCAGAGACTAGCTTGGTCCATGTCATGCTAGACTAAGTAGTTTAAATAGGGCCGCAACCGACTTAACCACTTACGCAAACCCACTGGGCCATCACAGGCTTCTTACGCAACCATCCAATATCTGATCCGGTTTATCCAGTTTTCAAAATCATTTATACCTATCTTCTTAAAACAATTATATCATAACACACTTTCTAAAATATTTCAAATTTTAATCACAATCTAGAGAGAGGCATTTTCAGAAGTCACTTTTCCCCCAAAACGTAAGTTAATAAAACATATTTAAACACGGGGGATACATAACTTAAAACGTTCTGTTCCAGTACATAAATTAAATCAACAATTATTCATATATACTGAACTGTAAAAGATTTGTTTAGGGGTACTTGCCTTGCGAATCTTTACAACTAACACTGGCTTGACTTTAGACCGACTTTAACTACTGGGTCCTTCGACTTGAACCAATAGAATCGAAACATCCTAGGTTAGACGTCCAGTTATGCTCGACATTTCCTCGCTAGACAATTACCCAACAATAACGATTCCCGACTTGTACATATTTGTATAATATTGTACACGTAATAATTGTACACGTAACAATCAAGGTTCGATTTGTATTTAAAAGTAATTTTCAGAATATTTGGGCAGCGACTCCTCTATTTATAGACCTACCCGTCGAAACATCTTCGACGTCAAAACCCAACAAAACCAATTCACAATTCAATATGATTTACCGCACATATATTTATATACGCTTCAAAAATAATTTTCAAGAATCACTTTATTTATTTAAAATATTTAGGACTCAGAATGTATCATCACGGTCCACCGTCGACTCACCGAAGTTCATCGTCGACGGCAGTCTAATCCGGAGGTACCCTATTCGGGTTTCCAATCACGGAATCTACCGATTAAATTCTTGAATAATTAAAATAACCATGCAATTAATCACAAAAATTCAATCAAATATTTCATAATTATTTTAATTACTAAAAATAATAACTGAAATTCGTCAAGAATCAAGAACTCAAATTCGAATAGCTCAACAGAATCATGGCAACACAAAAGTAAAGCAACAGAGAGACAACAAGCACAAGACGCGCGTGTGCAAACGCGCACAGGGGAGGGGAAAAACCAGCGACCAGGTCACCGGAAAAAGGATAGAGAAGGCGGCGAATACCGGGAAGAAGAAAACACAGCCGGGGAAACCACACAAACAAGAGAGAGACCGAGGATTATATATACATATAAGTGTAAGTATCTATTCTTGTAATTGGAAAATGGAAAATTAAGAGAGAGAGTGGAATGATTGAGAAGATAATTGATGTTCAGCAAAATGAAAAGAAAAGAAACGAGTCACCCCCTGCATCTCTGTAGCCCAGCCGCGTGTCCCTTAGGAGGACACGTGATTGATTTTTTTTATTACCGAAAGCCCTCTCCTCGACACTGATTTGCTAAATTACCAATTACTATCATGCACGAAAATTAATCAGAAAATTTCCGAAATAGTTTTAAAATATCACAAAAATATACGAGTCGTTATACCACAACTTCTACATTCATCTCTTTTTCTCTCTCTTGCTCAACAACCAATGCAATGGATCCTCCCTTCTACGTTCCTTTTTCCAGCTGCTCATCCTATTCTATCTCAAGCTCATAGGTCTTTAGAATGTCATACAATCTATCCAAAGTGAATTTCTTGTAATCTTGGGAATTTATGAGAGAGACTGTCATAGGCTTTCATTCCTTTTGTAGAGATCTAAGGAATTTGAGATTAAACAAAATGTTCTTGGCCTTCTTATCCTTATGAACTTGCTCAATATCTGGTTCAGACCATTCTGCTCTTGGCTTTGGGATAGACTGCTCATTGTTTGTAGCAGCTCTCATAGGATCATGAGGGCCTTTTTCAATACAATCCACCTATAATTCATCTTGAGAGAGGAAATGTAGGTGCATTTTCACCTTCCAGTGGTGATAGTTATCTCTGTCCATAAATGGAATTTTTACTCCCACATCTTTTCTGCTCATCTTTTTAGTTGTTGTGATCTTTAAACTCTTTGTACTTCAAGAGCTTGCTCTGATACCAATTGTTATTCCCAAACAATCTAACAAAGAATTACAAATGGGGGGTTGAATGTGATTCTAGTTCTTTTTTTGATTTCAAGAACTACTTTAGCTAAAATATATAAATGTATTTGATTAAGCAAAAGTGCGGAATGAAAATATTGAAGTAATCACACACAAAGTAATTAAACACAAGTATTTAGAAACTTTCTGGTGGATACAATTGAATAAGACATACTAATAAAACAAAACATGTCTTTGTATAATCACATGCTTCTTCATATCTCCATCCAGTATCTTTGATTTTCTTCAAGTAAGCATGGAAATGGAAATGCTTCTTTATTCTCTAAAATCTGTTAATAGGCTGCCACATTCCATTTACATCTAATTAACCCATGTGACTGTCAAGTCACTATCAACTGCTTTTGAATTTGATCATCCGTCGAAACTCTATTGGATCATCCGTTGAGACTTTGCTTGATCATCCGTTGAGTGTGTGGTTGATCATCCATCGAGACTCTAGTTAATCATCCATTAAAACCTTGTGGAACATCCGTTGAGAGTATCTTCATGGCAGTTATCTCTATTTCACTTATACAATATTACAAGGCATCCAATATTTACAATTAACCAATTTATCTTGTATATCAATCTATTAGTCAACATGACTTAGAATATTCTATAACTTCTAGATCTCTAAGGTATTATAGTGTGCAGGAATGTGTTACAAAACTTATTAAGACATAAGCTACTCTCTCAATGATTGTTAAATTGATCATTTGTTGAGAGCTACAAATACACCAAATTAAATCTACTAAGCTATTTTGGTAAACTTATCATCAAGCCTATGACATATTCCTAAAAAAATATTCAAATATATGTGTACAAGTTGAAAAATGCTATAGATGAATTAAAGCAAAAATCTCATCTTGGTATGAAAGATTAAGTGAATTCTTAATCAATAATGGTTTCATTCGAGGTACTATTGATCCAAATTTATTTACTATGTTTGAAGGTAAAAATATCTTATGAGGTGTTTAGTTGATGATTAATGTACCCGGTTAATCAGAATTGGAACCTTAAACTCAAATGATAGTGTTTGGATTACCAATTTAATGGTGGGGAATGAGAACTACATTCCCTCTTGATGGGTAAATCAAATCCATAATACCTTTTGGGTTTCTATTTCATTCCCATTTCCATTAACCCACATTCCCATTCCCGATTCCCATTCCTATGGTGTATCCAAACGCCTCCTTAGTTGTGCTAATATATGTTGTTAGGTCCCAATGTGTTTGTAGAAGGGGGGGTTGAATACAAACAGTACCGAATAATCGAATTAAATGCGGAATAAAAAATGTGAAACAAAATTCAAGTTAAATAAAAATATTATTAAACTTGAAAGGTGTTACAACAACTGTATCGATTACAAGGAATTAATCTCAAATCAATTATCACAAATCTAGAATAAATTCGACATGAACTTTTTCTATTTTTGTAATAATTAGAATCAAATGCTAAACGCGATTTGAGATTAAGTTCTAGGGATTTTGATCCGCTAGATTGTTACACAAGAACAAGATAAATAATTCTAGTGGTTTGGATTTAACATTAACAAACTAGAATTTTGATCTTGATGTAAGCAGATGAAAAATGAAATATTTGCTGCGGCTGCTGTGTTCTTGACTTGTGTTTGAATGATTATATGTTGCTGCTTCTCTGCTTCTTTTTAAATCAGCAAACGAATAGAATTGACTTGGCATGACAATCCTATAGCTGGCAAGACTTTCGGTGAGACAATTGAATGAACTAGCAAGACAATCTGAATGAACTAGCATGACAATCAGAATGAACTAGCAAGACAATCATCCTCCTAGAGTAACTTTCGGTGAGACAATTGACAATGGCCTAGCATGACAATCGGTATGACAATCCTGATTGTCATGCTAGTTCATTTTCAATTGTCTTGCTGATTTAATGCTTGAATTTAATCCAATTAAACTTCTGAAAATTCCTAAAATTCCTAGAATTAATTCAGAATTAATTAATCAATTAATTCAATTAATAAATAAATTATTCTTCACAGATATAATTTATTTTCTTAATTAAATTAGATGACTTAATTAATTAATAGAGAATTAATTCTAGTCTTGAGCAGCAACCATTCTTCTGCAAATCTTCTGAAAATCACTGAAAATTATGAATCAATTCCACCACTTCAACGCTGACACTCGATGTACTGTCTGGTTCATGAGTGACTAACTTCCATGACGTTTCTTCATGTCTTGACTTTGACACTTTGATTTTCTTCAGATTAAATCCTTGTAATTAATGATACTCTGACGAGATCTCTGTCACTTGATTAAATCCACGATCTTGATTTATATCACTGAGGCATGATCAAGTTCTTGAACTTCTTCCAGTGAATTAACTCCTCAAGTCTGTAGATGAACTTTGTTTCTGAATCCTTTGACAGATATTACTTTGCGAGATCTCTCTGACGGTAGATCCACTATTTACTTATTACATTCTTATTTGAGTTGAGTTGAATCCTCGAATATACAAATAGGTCTATGACATATGACTTACAATCTCCCCCTATTTGTTTGTTAGACAATAACACACAAATACCTAGAGGATAACTCAACTAACAAATAAGAAAAAGATATAAATATACATGCAAAGTAAATAGTAGAAAAGTTCTGGACTAGATTTAACATTTTCCAGATTCCAAGTAGATGTTCCTCTAGACTGAACATATCTTCAAGTAGTTTCATCTTCTTTTGTACAACCACATTTCCTGTTGAGAAGCACATATCTCTCTTGCTTCTCCCCCTATGAGAATCAACTGATTAAAGAAGATCACCTTCGTTTTACCACCTCTCCCGTACAATAGGATCCGCAGATAAAAACCAATGGTACTCCCCTAACAGCTTCTTCCCTTACTAGGAAATCACCTTGTGTTTACCACCTCTCCCGTACAATAGGATCCGTAGTTACAAACAACAATGGTGTGGTGTAGTGTACAAGTAGGATCTTTTTCTTACTCCCTGCTATTTCTCCCCCTTAGTTGAGGAATCCTCCAAACTATTACTTAAGCTTTTATCTCCCCCTTAAAGAAGGAATTTATGCCGTCGTCTGAAGGAGTTCTCATATTTCACTTGGATGGAAAAGAAATAACAAGTAGTTTCTCTTTCTTCCTCACTGTGAGTGTGTGATTGTGTTTTAGTGTACCTCACATGTGTTTCACTCTTCTCTCCACTCGTGTTTACACTCATTCTCACAAGTGTATCACTCCTCTCATAGCTCCAAAAATCAGCTATACCTGCAAGGAAAATCACCTTAGCCATCCTTAAGGAGGTCACAGGTGGTGCAATGGGAGTTCATAAATCCCCATCCTTGTTAAACTCGTCAGATAAATCTGAGTCATAATCTACAAGTTGCTAGTTTCCCTTTTAGGGTTCCAGATTTGAATTCTGGGAAGGTAAACAATGATCCAAAGAATTTAGCATAAAGATCAAAGTTCCCTTCTAATGTCTGTGAAGACATTTCCTTGTGACTTATCAGGTAATATCTGAATCATTGTCAACAAGTTGCCGATCTGCACCTATGTCAGATCCACTATCCGCAGATGCATCCAGGGGATTTAAGCCTGGGGAGGTAGACACTGACCACTGACATATGGCTTTTGGATCAGTATCCTCTCCTAACACCTGTAAAGGCAATTGGTCCACTAACGAACCTTGAACAATCGAATCTGACCTTAAAATGGTCGAAACTCTTGTTTCCGTCAACTCATCCTTTGTGTGTGTAACCTCTCCTTGTGCATCAAGAATTGATTATATTTGAAGTGGTGACACTATATCGGATACCTTGGCCGACAGGCAAAATTCAATAGACTCACCCTGTTGAGAGAATGAATCTAGTAACTGTTTTTGTGCCTTTTCAGCCATTACATCTTTTTGAGAAGATGTATGGGGGTTAGCAGTTGTCTCGGTTTAAATACTACTCATCTATGTATGAGACAGAGCCACTGGGTTGACTACAGAACCTTCCTTATGTGGTGCACTAAGGCACTATCTCCCTCACGCTCATTCATACTACATTTAGTGGTAAGAGAGTGTTGGTTGGTTCTGTTTTTGTGTTTGTCTTACAGTCTGGGATAGACGTTGTGGGTTTTCAACCTCATGACTGTCAATGAAAGAAAGTCATTGGAGATTGAACCTGTATCACAGAACATAGAGTAATAGAGAGAAAATGATTTACAATAGTGATTTCAAAAGATTTTACATGAAATAAGAAATCACTAATGTAGAAAGAATTTTGATTTTGTTTTTCAATATGAATGAGTTTTTGATAAAACATTGATCACTTAGGGTAAAGTCTAAGTAATTCTCATTCCTGTCAAAAGCTTACAAATATCTGCAACATAATGTTAACAAGATATCATTGACCGATACTTGTCAAGTACTTTAGATACTAATTGTTATGTTGCATTAACAATATACCACTGCACATATAAAACAATATGATTGTGCTTAGTGATAAGATAGTTATAAATATGACGACTCTACTAGTTCATATACAACTGTAACTGCAGTTAGAGTGCCATACCATGTCCTTGACGATTGCTTGAGCAGTATACTAGTTCATACCAACCTGAAGTGAGACTGTGAAGAAGAGATTGCATAGTCCAATAGATCTGCAGCTGCAAAGTCCATGAACTGTGGTGCATTGACTTCCTCTTTTGACTTACCAATCAGGAGTACACTTGTACACATCTTACTAGAGTACAATTCCAAGTGTAATGTGCAGCAGGTGTCTGATATGTCGTAATATTCTCAAGTCTCGTCACTGGTGCTATATGTTAGATGATGCTTCCTGATAATAACCTAGCACAATATACAAAATTATAATGATAACATTCCCAGCTTGCAAACAGCCATATCCCTCGGATAAACCTTTGCTGTTATCTCCAAAGGTAACCATGGGGCCAGCTTTCTCAACCACATTTGATAGCAGGGCTCTATCTCCGGTCATATGTCTTGATGATCCACTGTCAAGAATCCACACTACCGGTTATACTTGTTTAATGCCCTGCACTACAAATGGATTAGACCTTCTTCGGAACCCAAACTTGGTTGGGCCCGGCATACTTGTAGAACTGTCCTTTGTCAGGCAAAACAACATTTTTAATTTTAATGGTCTCAACATTCTCAATGACTGAACATTTGACCTTGTTAACAGCCTTAACAAATTTCTGTTTAAGCTTAGGCACAAATGTCTCCTTTCTATCCTTAGAAGGACTAGCAGTCTTAGACCTATCATGCTTCTTGTTATTCACATGCTGACGAGGAGTAGTCTTATCATTAGACACATGCTTACCATTAAAATAAGCATACATCATATTAAAAGCACAAGACATACAATTAGCAACACCACATGCTTTATGAGAGTGATTAACAGCAGGCAATTTATGCATGGTAGACATGGCATTATTGTTATCCAACTCATGTGTGTCTGAGTTAGTCTCAGTTGCTTTCACAACTTTGACTGGAACTTTCGACTCACTTGACTTGGAAACAATCTTCTCATAAGCATGATCTTCAGCACGTATTTCTTCTTGAATAACAGAAGAGGTCGCATCAAATGGTTCAGCAATTAATGCTTTATAGAGGGGTTCATCAACACCCTTAAGCACATGTGGTACTTCCCTCCCTTTAGCACATACATGAGGAGGGGAGTTTATGCCTAATTCTCCAATAGCAGCATTGTAATCATAACCTATTCCAGATGTTTGATTAACAGCTTGCTTACTGTAGAACTCTTTAGCCTTCGAACAAGAATTGAAGTAGGCTCTAACCTTAGTCTCAAGACCGGTGATCTTGTCTTTGAGAATAGTTTCGAGTTTTCTATAACAGTCAACTCTATTCTCTAGAAAAGATACCTGTTCTTTTAATTTGTCTTGATTAATGTGCACAAGTCTTAATTCATTGACCTCTTTCTCAAGGTCTGTGATCTTTAAACTTAACAGTTCATTATCACGACGTGCACAATCTAAGTTACCTCTTAGATGATAAACCATTTCAGCATCAGAAAGTTTTACCTCTATTCTTGACGATGAAGCTTTTCCATCAATAGCCATAAGAGCAAGATTTCCTTCATCTTCATCTTCACTGTCAGTATCATCCCAGCTTCTTCCCTTTGCCAGATAAGCCCTTTCAGAGTTCTTTCTTACTTGCTTTGGCTTCCTGCATTCTGTGGCAAAGTGTCCCAACTCATTGCAGTTATAGCATCTAATGGTGCTCCGATCAACCATCCCTGTTTTGTATCCACCACTGCTGGTGTTAGAGGATGAAGATCCACCTTTCTGGAATTTGTTGTAGTTGGACTTGTACTTAAGCTTGGGATTCCTCTTGAATCTGATATGGGAGAATCTCTTGACAATTTGGGCCATTGACTCGTCTTCCAATTGCTCCAGCTCTTCCAAGGAATAAAAATCATCACTTGATTGATTTGTAGTAGGAGGATCATATTCTGCTACTAACTCATTTTCCTCACCCTTGGAAAACTGTACCATTCTTTCTAACTGTTGAGATTGTTGTTGTTGTTGACCTTCAGCTACAAGTGCAGTAGATGTGCTGACCATTCTATCCTTCCCGTAGACTTCCTTCTGTTGAATCTGCTCCAACTCATAGGTTTTTAACACTCCATAGAGCCTGTCCAAAGAAATCTCACTCAGATCTCTAGCTTCTCTAATGGCAGTGATTCTATGTTCAAGATGAGCTGACAGTGTTAAAAGGAACTTTTTGTTGACCTCCCTGATTGAATAATACTTTCCATTGATGTTCAGGTTGTTGATCAACGCATTGTACCTCTCAAACACTTCAGTAATTCCTTCTCCTGGATTTGATTTGAAATGTTCATATTCAGAGGTTAGGATTTCCAACTTGTTCTCCCTAACTTCCTCTGTGCCTTCATTAATCACCTCAATAGTTTCCCACATGTGTTTGGAATTTTTACAGTTCATCACATGTCTGTTCATCAAGGGATCAAGGGAATTAATTAATATTAATTGAAGGCTGGCATCCAAGGAGGCTCCTTCCTTCTCAGCAGGAGTAAAATCTTCAGGCTCTTTTGGATAGGTTCTAGCTTCAGTAGTCACCACACCATCTATTATTACCTCCGGTTCAATAACCATCGGAGTTTTTATACCCTTCTTTAACAAGTTTGAATATTTGGGATTTGCAACTTGTAAAAATAATAGCATCTTCTTCTTCCACATGATATAATTCTCTTTATCAAATTGTGGAATTTTAACGGTTCCAACTTTATGTGAAGTCATTATGAATTTTTGAATAAATAAAAATTCAAGGAGTTGAAAAATCACAAAAGTCTAGGATCTTGATTTGTTCGTTAATCAGAAGGCTCTGATACCAATTGTTAGGTCCCAATGTGTTTGTAGAAGGGGGGGTTGAATACAAACAGTACCGAATAATCGAATTAAATGCGGAATAAAAAATGTGAAACAAAATTCAAGTTAAATAAAAATATTATTAAACTTGAAAGGTGTTACAACAACTGTATCGATTACAAGGAATTAATCTCAAATCAATTATCACAAATCTAGAATAAATTCGACATGAACTTTTTCTATTTTTGTAATAATTAGAATCAAATGCTAAACGCGATTTGAGATTAAGTTCTAGGGATTTTGATCCGCTAGATTGTTACACAAGAACAAGATAAATAATTCTAGTGGTTTGGATTTAACATTAACAAACTAGAATTTTGATCTTGATGTAAGCAGATGAAAAATGAAATATTTGCTGCGGCTGCTGTGTTCTTGACTTGTGTTTGAATGATTATATGTTGCTGCTTCTCTGCTTCTTTTTAAATCAGCAAACGAATACAATTGACTTGGCATGACAATCCTATAGCTGGCAAGACTTTCGGTGAGACAATTGAATGAACTAGCAAGACAATCTGAATGAACTAGCATGACAATCAGAATGAACTAGCAAGACAATCATCCTCCTAGAGTAACTTTCGGTGAGACAATTGACAATGGCCTAGCATGACAATCGGTATGACAATCCTGATTGTCATGCTAGTTCATTTTCAATTGTCTTGCTGATTTAATGCTTGAATTTAATCCAATTAAACTTCTGAAAATTCCTAAAATTCCTAGAATTAATTCAGAATTAATTAATCAATTAATTCAATTAATAAATAAATTATTCTTCGCAGATATAATTTATTTTCTTAATTAAATTAGATGACTTAATTAATTAATAGAGAATTAATTCTAGTCTTGAGCAGCAACCATTCTTCTGCAAATCTTCTGAAAATCACTGAAAATTATGAATCAATTCCACCACTTCAACGCTGACACTCGATGTACTGTCTGGTTCATGAGTGACTAACTTCCATGACGTTTCTTCATGTCTTGACTTTGACACTTTGATTTTCTTCAGATTAAATCCTTGTAATTAATGATACTCTGACGAGATCTCTGTCACTTGATTAAATCCACGATCTTGATTTATATCACTGAGGCATGATCAAGTTCTTGAACTTCTTCCAGTGAATTAACTCCTCAAGTCTGTAGATGAACTTTGTTTCTGAATCCTTTGACAGATATTACTTTGCGAGATCTCTCTGACGGTAGATCCACTATTTACTTATTACATTCTTATTTGAGTTGAGTTGAATCCTCGAATATACAAATAGGTCTATGACATATGACTTACATATGTTGATGATAATGTTTTTGGTGCTACTAATGATTCTTGATGCAAGTGATTTTCTAAGTGTATGCACGATGAATTTGATGTGAGCATGATTGGAGTGCTCAATTATTTATTGGGTTTACAAATTAAGCAAACATCTAACGGTATATATATATCAATCCAAGGATATCAGGTAGGGATGAGCAGAAAACTGAAAAAATCCGAATCCCAAACCAAAACCGCTAAAAACCGTTAAAATTCGAATCGCAAAAATCCGATCCGAAACCATAAAATAAAAAACCAAACCAGATTTTCCAAGTTCGGTTATAGGTGAAAACCGAACCGAAAAAATTCGATCTGAACTGATAATTAAAAATAAATAAATAAATAAAATATAATTAATATACATATATACATATTTTAAAAATTAATAAATACATATAATTTTTTAACAGAAGTTAAAAGTGTTAGGGATTCGAGCATATAAACGCAACAGAAAAACAAAAATATTTCAAATCCCTACCACATGATCTATGTATAATGAATGGATAATTACGGAGAATAGATGTTTACCTTAAAGAGCTTTATGATTATGGTTGTCAAAAGGAGATCCTATCTTTAACCGAACACCACATATCCCGCCTTGACTATCTACGCCGTAGAGGTATCCATACGGAGCTGATACGGAGTAGGCGTGTACTACCACCAAGAACGTACCTGTTTTCCCCTCTCTCTCTCACCTTTAGCTGCTAGGGTTTTATGTTTTTTAACTAATAAAAATGTAACTCTAATTTTAGCCTTAAGGATGTTTATATAGAGAGGCCAAAAACAGTCTTAACCCTAATCTAAGTTAGAGTTTATTAAAATATGAAATTCTATTTATTTAATAATTAAATTTAACTTAATTACTAAATAACAATTGAATTTTGGACATAATAATATACAAATTCGAAATTTATTTATCCCATTAATTAAGTCCAACTTAATTACTAATAAATAATTCAAATTTCCTTCTTTTTTAATTTAAATTCGAATTCGAATTAAATATTCCTCCATACTTTCTTTGTGCGACCCTATAGGTTATTATTACGTTGGAAATAATTTAAATATCTCATATTTAAATTATAAACAATGAGTGACATCTAGTAATACATCATTGCTATCCAAGTAATAATAATTAAATCAGTGATCGGTTAAACCTTTCGTGAATAATGTACAATGTAATATAATCCCTTTAGCCTTATATTATAGATCAAACTTGAGGCATGCATTATGTCATCCTCTGTTAATGTTTAATTCTTCTTTCCTTGATCAATGAGTAAACTATTAAAAAAATCAGTATTTGAGCACGACCATGCATTTTATAGCACTACGTGGAAAACTGGAATATAAATCACACTTTTTACATCAGTTACAAAAAAAACCGATGTAAAAACAATTTTGGACATCAGTTGCTCTCAAACCGATGTGAAACAGCATTATTCACATCAGTTTCATGGCCGACCGTTGTATATAACTGCTTTTTTTCCGCCTTTACAACAAAAAACACGGGGGAAATTTTTAGTTATACAAAATTCATTTCCCCCTTCTCTCTCACCGCTCTCCCTCCCCGACCTCTCTCTCTCTCTCTCGGTACACTCTCCCTCCCCGACTTCTCTCTCTCCATCTCCGTCTTCGTCTCTCACCTCTCAACTATCACTCTCCCCTCTCTTTCACCTCTACCCGTTACAAGCCCTAAAATAAAGTTAAACCCTCTAATTACAGATCTAGCAAGAAGGTTAACATGCAGCCCTGAGAAGTGTTCATACAACCCGAATCAAGCAAGTTTTACACAAATCGAGCTCTATTTCACCGAAATCGAACCCTGATTTGTAAGTGTATTTTCAATTAAATTTGATTTTTTGGGACTTTTGATTGGTGTGTGTGTCTTATAGTCAGATTATTATTGAATTTGTGTATCTTTGTGAATTGATGTGTATGCATTGTTTTTACTTGTGTGAAATGGGGCTTTGTTGATATATTTATACTAAATGCCTTGCTCCCCTTGCGAAGTTAATTAGGTGTTTCAGCTGATGCGAGTTGTTTATGTGAAACTCTTTCTCATTCACATACCATTCTCTCTCTCTCTATCTATCTATCTCTCTATCAAATACCATGGGTATGCTTATGTTATTATTTTATTTTTTATTTATATTACTTATGTACTTGTTATGATCTAATTTATATGTTTTTGTTTGGTTTGTTTATGCAGCACCAATCAAGGTTGGAATCAATGGTACGGATATAATCACTTACGATTATTATTTATGTATTTTGGTTATTTTAGTTGTTTTATTGTTTTTGATGTGTTAATAACTGATTCGGTTATTTAGGTTTCGGAATAATCGGTCGATTAGTTGCTAGAGTTGCTTTGCAAAGAGATGATGTGGAGCTTGTTGCTGTTAATGATCCATTTATCTCAACTGATTACATGGTAGTTATTATAATTCCTGTTAATTATTGTGTTTATTTATGCTTAATTGGTTTTGATTGAGTTAGTTTATGTAGATTGGTGTTTTTAGCTTGTGTTATGTTTATTACATGTTAGTTAGAGTATGTATTCTTTTTAATTTATTATTAGTGATTGTTATGTTTGATAATAAGCATGTCATAGATTTATTTAGATTATTTTGTGTTGGTTACTTGGTTTTGTTGACTTGAAGGTGTGAGATCTTAAATTTGATTAGTTCGTATTTTGTTTTATTTTTCGAGAATCTTATTTAGTTCTTCTAGATGCTACTGGTCTGTAATGGTTTCATTAGTTGATATTATGTTGTTGGTTGGTTTGCTTGGTTTAGTTGGTATGAACTAATCGGTATTTGTTGTTTGATTTAGATATACTTTCAAGTATGATGTCATACTACTGATTATTTTGCTTGGTTTAGTTGAGCCGAAAAGTGTGAACTAATTGTTAGTTGTTTGTTCTAGGAATATATGTTCAAGTATGACAGTGTTCACGGTGCGTGGAAGCATTAAGAACTAAAAGTGAAGGATGCGAAGACCCTTCTTTTTGGTGAGAAGCCTATTGCTGTTTTCGGCTGCAGGTGTGGTCAGCATAACTGTCATTGCACTGTGTTGATTGAATGATTTGATATAATTGGTCGCTTGCAAATTGACTTACTAATTTTAAGTAGATGAAATTGCAGAAACCCAGAGGATATCCCTTGGACTGGCACTGGTGCAAAGTATATTATGGTGTCCACTGGTGTGTTTACCGACAAGGACAAGGCTGCTGCACATTTCAAGGTGTGTAAAATTTTGAAATTGCTTAAATTTTATCTTACTGTTTCCTTAAATTGTATCTTATCTCGTTCCTTGGATGTCTGTCTTTATTCTGCAGGGAGGTGCAAAGAAGATTATCATTTTTGCTCCTAGCAAGGATGCTCCCATGTTCGTTGTGGGTGTCAACGAGAAGGAATACACATCAGACCTTCACATTGTTTCTAATGTTGGTTGCACTACCAACGATCTTGCTCCCCTTGCAAAGGTAATTAGCTGTTTCTGCTGCGTGAGTTGTTATCTGTTGTTCTGGAAAGCTTAGACATCCAATTTGTGTCCAATTTCTGAGAAAATCTTCCCATATAATGATCTAGAATGTAAAAGGAAGTCTATCTGCGATACTGAGAAGGCAAATATTGTAGTCCCAAGGTATTACTGTTCTCATCCTCCTATATCTGTAGTTCACTGTTGCTTAAACCGATAGCACATTTTGTTCTCTATTTAGATCTTATATTTTGTCCTAAAGTAGATGTGTATATAGATCTCTAATAATTCAATTACCTGCTTGATGCTTATGTGATACTTTCAATTAATTATATGTCATTCATATTTTCTTGAATTGATGAGTGTCTTATTGTGCCATATCTCTTATACATCAATATGCCCTTGGATCTGATATATGATCCTTCTCTTTACTTACTATTAGTGAAAGTTTTTTGGGATTGATTGCATGGTTGGTGTCCAGGTTAAGGAGGCAAAAGCTTCAAGCTGATGACCGAGTTGAGGCTATCCCTAAAGGTGGGTATGATGCCTTGTGATTATTCTATCACTCTTTTTGTGCTAAACTTACCATGCTGCAATGCCAATGTAGGTTCTTATCATTATGGCACCAAAGGAAAATTACCACTAGAGATGATGGAACCAAGAGTCCAAGAGAATGTGAAGCTGGGAAAGTAAAAGTTCATCCTTTTCATCGCCCTTATTCTTTTTATATTTATTATGTTTCAGAGGTCTGACAATTTTTTTTTTTAAATTGTTATCAGAAAAGCAATTGACCCCTACGATTTAGCAGAAAAAAATGCTTGCTTACCATCGGAACTTAGATGTCTCATTTACACGAAGTATATGAAGGAGGCTATGATAATACCTTGCTGCCACCAAAGCTTTTGTGAAAGATGTGAGTTTCCGTATATATATTTCTTTTTTCTACGAGTTTGAACCCTCCATACGGGACTTCTTGTGTGTTTGTTATTGCAGAGGCATGGGCTCCTCACATGATTGCCAAATCGCAAACTTATTAAACCTTTATCGTTCTGTATTTATTGACTTGTTAATATAATATATAGTAAACCATTACTGGGAACTATAATTTATTACTTCTTATTTTTGTTTCCGATATTTTGCAGGTATTCGTGAAGTTCTCACTCAGAAGTCGAAGTGCCCTAAATGTTCCTCGGACAAATTTAAGGCTGAGGATGTACTGCCAAATTTGTCATTGAGGGAAGCAATTGTGCATTTTCTTGAAGCTTAAATACAGTTCTCTATTCCAGAATCTGTGTTGCGGAGATATGTCCCAGGTAGAAAACATTTACTAACTCCGTTACGCTGGCAGTGAGAGATAGTGGTGGTTAATATTTTTCTGAAACAAGTAGATAAACTTTTAAAATCAATAAATGCAGATGAAGAATCTGTCATCCAGGGTAACAATATCTCTACTGCTGTGCCTCTTTATCAAATGAGGCAAAATAATATTCTTTACCCTTCAGAGTTCCTACTATGGATGTTTCAGTTGTTGATCTTACTGTCAGGCTGGAAAAGAAGGCTACTTACGATAAAATTAAAGCCGCTATTAAGTAAGCACTGTCAATATAGTAAACGTTTTCATTCTTGTTAAGTCCATTTCCCATAGAAAATATGAGGCCGTGGGATGTAAAAAATATGCTGGTAGCCGCAGCATTTTATATGCACATTGTCAATTAGTAATAGTTATCGTTCCTGTTAAGTCCATCTCCCATAGAGAATGTTGCAGCTTACATCTGTGTTGTCTTCAATGCATGTTACGAGATCAAGAACCTTGCATGCATCTGCTATAGCTTATGTACTATTATGCTTTTTAGGAATTTCATATATTGTTTCTTATAAATGTTATTTCGTACTTGTCAGGGAGGAGTCTGAGGGAAACCTCAAGGGAATCTTGGGTTACACCGAAGATGATGTGGTTTCCACAGATTTTGTTCGTGACAGCATGTGTGTTTCGTATCATTTTATTTTTCCCAATTTTATTGTCTTCGTTGTGACTCGGCATATAAAAAAGTAGTGCTTCTGCATATCAGCAAGCCTGTTCCATCGTAGTTGATTACTTGCAAGTTAATATTTTTAATACTAATATTTTTAGCCTAATTGTTTCTATGTCCACTGCAGCACCCGAGTGGTGGACTTGATCGTTCACAGTGGGCAGCTAAGACTCGAAAGTGCTATACAAGGGTGGAACTTGATGAAGTGTGATTCG